>NC_137032.1:18053430-18310930 GCF_032717465.1 Coenobita brevimanus
TTGTGTAAAGGAGGTACTAAATGTAAAAGAACTATGAAGTGTCGAGTTATCAGCATGAGAATGTATTGGGTTGTAAGTGACAGATAGGAGGTCATTTATATGAATGAGAAAGAGGGTTGAGGCAAAACTAATCCCTGAGAGTAGGCTTGCATTTATGGAATGAAATTGGGAATAAAATGCATCTACCATGACCCGTATTTTTCTATTATGAAGGTAGAGAAGAAATTAGAGGAACCAGTGATGTAAAAGGCCATAGTGGCTTGACATCTTAGACAATGTGGCCCGCTGCCATACTGTATCAAATGCTTTTGAAATATCAAGTGCTATTGTGTGTGTTTCACCTGTGTTGGTCTCATTGTTTTGTTAATATGATGGTTAAGAAGGCAAAGAATATCTACAGTTGAACGTTCTTGTCTAAATCCATACTGCCGATTACTGATTAATTTATTGCTTTCTAGGTGCTTGACTATGTGTTTATTCATTAGTGTCTCAAAACTTTACCGAGAACGGAAGTTATTAGCGACTGGTCTGGTAGTTTGATGGATCATAAGTAGCCCCCTTTTTTAGGAACAGGATGGATATTTGCTTCTTTTCAAGAGGCTTGAAGGTACTGATGCATAATCGGAAAAATTTTGCCAGAACAGGAGCCATGACAGGAGCAATTTTTGCCAGAACAGGAGCCAATTTCACTGAGGACCAGTAGCTTTGTTTACTGAGAGATTCCGTAAAACAGCTTGTACGTATCTTGTTTGAATCTTGAAATGGGGTAAATGAGGGGAATCATAATCAAGTACAGGAATATTTATTGTGATTTTCTGTATTTAGGGTTGAGTTTGTTGAAAAAGTATCAACAAGAGGGTTGGCATTTCCACGTGGAGTCACTCACTAGATTTCCTTCTTTGAGGGATTGTAACGGTGGAATGGAAGAGGTGGTAGTGAAGCTATATCTGAATGAACTGAGGGTAAAACAAGAATATTTTGTTATCATTTGGGTTGTTTAGTAGTTTGTTAGCTTGTCTATAAAGAAGGTTTGATTTTGAAATATTGATAATAGTTTTGGCATGGTTTCTGGATATTTCTATAATAGTTAAAGGCTTCTTTAGTTTTGGTCCTTGTATAAGTGTTTTAAAGCTATTGTTTTATGTTTCTGTTACTCTAGCATAATTATTGTGGTCAAACCATTTAGGTGAATTACATCTTTTTTCTCTGTAACTATGATGGGGAATGAATGTTTCCATGCCGACTTTAATGAAATCCTGTATGTGGCCCAATGTGGAGTTTGCATCTTGAGAGAAAAAGGAGGTCCAAGGAATTTCCATGAAAAAATGTTGGAAATCCCTCCCGAGTCTGCCCTTTCAGTAAGTGCCATTTAGTTACCAACGACAGGTTCAGAGCAGGAGGGTCTTGGTAGGTGTTGAACTGGTGGCTTGCATCAGACAATGATCCGAAGATCCGAGGGGGAAACTTCACTTCGACATTATAATTATCTGAATTGATTGTTGAGAAACAAGTCCAATAGGTGGGGATTTTGATCGGGGTTGTCTGGTACACGGGCATGTTGACTAACTGGGTGAGAGTTAATGAGTCTGCAAATAGCTCACATTCAAAACCAGAGTCATCATTTCTGGCTGAATAAGTGAGCCATTCAACATTATGGACATTAAAATCACCGAAGATAGTAATTTCTGGTGCAGTATTAATGTTGAGGACACCTAATTGTGAAGACAGAGAGTCAAATAAACTCGGCTCTGGAGGGGCATTAGGGGAACGATAAACACAAAAGAAATACTTAATTTTACCAAAAGAATTTAGTTTGTGTATGGAAGAGTCGAAATATGGACAATTAAATTTAGTAATCTCCTCCAGGGCAATTTCTGATTTAGCAAGGCAAACATACGCCTCCTCTTTGGTTCTAAAATTTTTGAATCAAGATATAACCAGGAAAATTAAGTTTAGCTAAACCAGAGTTAGAGCTTACATGAGTCTCTGTATCCAAAAATAGCAGATCTTGAGATTCAAACTGGAGGAAATTGTGAAGAGAGTTGATGTTGGACTCCGCAGTCCCCCAATATTGTAAAAGAAAATTTTACTGCACTGACGAGCAGTTTTGGGGGCGTGGCAACACTGAAGATGGCACAGTCGCTTGATGGCGGACCGGGAAGGCCCTGTGCAGACAACCCAGCCCTGCCGGGTAGGGCGGTCATGCTAGAAACCACTGCACTAATTTCCCAGTATAGCAGCAGCCATGGTTCTTTATATGGGAGGGGGAGCAGGGATGTATTGTGGAATGTGTATGATATGTAATGACAAGATCGGTGTTTTATGGAGAAAGGATAGCAATTCCCTTTTGTTCTTGGTTTGCCGAAAGTTAGCAATGGCCTGAACTTTGGCATTAGTCGGACTTACCTCACCCAGTCCTACCATGTAGCCTAAGTACTGAACCTGGGCCTTTACAAACTCACACTTTGCCAGTTTGATTACTGAATTAGCAGGTAACTTTCTCTACAGCAAGGCGTCTAGTTGGATCAAGTGGTCAACCTAGGGGTTACTGAATATAATCATATCATCAATATATGTGACACAGCCCTTGGTGTTACAGTTGAGTTTGTTCATTAGCCTCTGGTACGTGGGCTGAGCAATTTTCATACCGCATGGCGTGACTTCGCGTTTGTAAATCAAAAATGGAATTTTCCTGGACGCATTCTCTGAGTAGGACTTGCAATTATCCCCTCAGTAAATAAATTTTGGCAATGAACTTTGCACTGCCCACATTGTCAATGCAGTCATCTACTTTAGGAAGTGGGTAGGTCTTAGTGTGGGAATTGACCCAGCAAACTTCTGTGCATACGTGATTGGACCCACCGGATTTTGGATGTAAGGTGACTGACGACCATCACTCGCTCAGGGATGGCTAAATCAACCCCTTCTGCAACATGTAGGGTAGCTCCTGCTGGATAATGGATTACTTTTCTGGACTCGCTGGGCAAGGGGGTTGTTTCACTGGCGAGGGATTTCCAACATCCATATCATACTGAGTTGCATCTGTCAGCCCAAGAGTGTTCCGGAAAACATCAGGATACGTCTCTGGAAAGGCAGACAGGCCACCATGTCGCTCAACTGTTGTTTGAGAGTTTATCACATAACTCCTTCCACTCCTGCTTTTCTCTCCTACTGGCTGTCTGGTCCAACGTCAAGTGGCAGCCAAGCTCATCCACCATCTCGGCAGCTAACAGTACATAACAGCTCATGGTACTCCAGCATATTGACATAGGACAAACTTCGTGCCTTGCTCCGGTATAGGGTTTTAATTACATAGTTAACCACACCTAACCTCTTCTCGACTAAGCAATGGGCCAAATAACTTGCCTTTAATGGCAATACTAACACTGTCTCCTGGGTAAAACACTATTCCTAGCCTGCTTGCTTTTGTCCTACCAACTTTTTGGCTTCCTTTTTGAGGACACTAAATTTGCCTTCACTACTTCCACACTTCTGGCTAGTCTTTCTTTAAAATCTGAGACAGGTTAGATAAACATGACCATCATCATTGACCCAATGTTCCTTAATCAATTTTAATGGACCTCACATGGTAACCAAAAATCAGCTCAAATGAGGAGTAGCCGAAAGACTCATTTGGAGTCTATCTGGTTGCTGGCAACAGAAAGGGAATGCTTTTGCCCCAGTCCTCTCCATAAACTTTACATTATCTCTTTAACATTTGTTTGAGGGTGAGATGACATCTCTCCAGTGCTCCCAGACTCTGAGGATGATAGAAATACTGACAACTCAAACTCACGCTCATCTTCACTCATTGCAGGTTCAGTCAAAGCTGCAGTTTCTGGATAAGATCTCTGCATCTCAGCCAATTCTAGACCTGCAATACTCCGTGGGGAGCCCTTTACCTCAGAATCAGTCAACTGGGCAAAGAAAGTATCAGCAAGAGAAATAATATCTGGTAGCTCATTATTATTGTAACTAGAAATATCATCTGGTAAATTATAGGGAGTAACATCACCACTATCACGACAGGATTTTGCTGTCATGGCTCTAGTTCCGACACAGGCAGGGAGCAGTGTAGGACATTCTACTTCCAGTTCTTTTGTCCCCTCCTTATTTATGGGATTTTTCAATGCACAAGGAACTGCACTCACTTGTCCTCTTGCCAAGTCATTACACAGATAGAAAGTGACTCCTTTCACATGTAGCTGGTTCACGATGCCCACACGTACTGGACTTGTAACTAATTCTGACTGGAGCTTCACTTCAACCAGGGGGACAGACACATAATCAGCTATTCCCTGTAATAAAACACATTTATTTAGGTTCAACTTTTTTTTTTATGCAAGGAAGAAGGAACCAAAGGCCGTGAGCCGGCAATAACAGTTCCCTCCAAGAGAAGAACAAATTACAATAGAGAGCCAAATTCAAGATCCGATCATTTCCAGATGCCTGGACACACTGCGT
Organism: Coenobita brevimanus; assembly: GCF_032717465.1. Lineage (NCBI taxonomy): Eukaryota > Metazoa > Arthropoda > Malacostraca > Decapoda > Coenobitidae > Coenobita > Coenobita brevimanus. The sequence goes on from NC_137032.1 coordinate 18,057,895, forward strand.
TTGAAAGACTGGAGATCATAGGCAGCAGGAAATACAGACAGAGGGAGACAGTACCAGAGTTGACCTCTTGCATAAATGAAGGACTAGGAGTGACGGTTAACTCTTGCATTAGAGAGTTGGACAGAAAAGGGATGCGAGTTTGTTGCTAGACGGGTGCTAAGTGCCCTTCGTAGAGGTGGGGGGATGCAAGCAGACAATTCAGAGGAACAGTTACCATTAAGTAGCGATAGAAAAGAGATAAAGTTGCAACAGTGCGGCAAAGAGACAGAGGTTGAAGGGAGTCAGTAAGAGGAGGAGAGTTAATGAGACGAAAAGCCTTTGACTCCACCCTATTGAGAAGAGCTGTATGTGGGGAGCCTCCCCACACATGAGAGTTGTACTCCACACAGGGACAGATAAAACCCCTGTATAGAGTCAACAATTGTGTAGGGGTAAAGAAAGAATGGAATCGGCTTAGCACACCTAATATCTTGGAAGCAGATTTTACAAGAGATGTAATATGATCTTTCTAAGATAAGTCCCTAGTAAATGAAACCCCAAGTATGTTCAAGGATGATGCAGGACTAAGCTGAATATTATTAAACGTTAGTGGGTATAGCTGTGGAAGATTTTGTCGGATTGATAGGTGTAAGAACTGAGCCTTAGACGCATTAAAAAAAACCAGATTATTTTTACCCCAGTCTGAGATACGAGCCAAGTCAGACATTAGGTGTGCCATAGCCTCATCCCTTGTTTGTTGAAGTATCTGGTGAGATGGGCTTTGCAGGAATCGAATGGAAAGATGAAGGGTGGAGTCATCAGCGTATGAGTGGATAGGGTTAGATGTACAGCTTCGAAGGTCATTGATGAATAAAAGGAAGAGAGTTGGTGATAGGACAGAGCCCTGAGGAACACCAATGTTGATAGATCTAGGAGAAGAACGATGGACATCTACAACAGCAGTTATAGAACGACCAGAAAGGAAGCTAGTGATGAAGGCACAGACAGAAGGATAGAAACCGTAAGAGGGCAGTTTGGAAATTAAAGATTTATGCCAGACTCGATCCAAAGCCTTAGAGATGTCAAGTGCAATGGCAAAGCTTTCGCCAAAGTCCCGAAAGGAGGATGACCAGGAGTCTGAAAGGTAGGTGAGAAGATCGACAGTGGAGCATCCCTAACGGAGCCCGTACTGACGATCAGAAAGAAGGTTGTGATAGGAAAGATGCCTTGAAATTTTTCTATTGAGAATTGACTTGAAAACTTTTGAAATACAGGCTGTTAAAGCAATTGGACGATAGTTGGAGGGTTGGGAGTGGTCACCCTTCTTTGGGACTGGCTAAATGAGAGCAAACTTCCAGCAAGAAGGAAAGGTACAAGTTGACAGACAAAGGCGAAAGAGTTTGCCTAGGCAGGATGTAAGCACAGAAGCACAGTTCTTGAGGACAAATGGAGGGACTCCATCAGGCCCATATGCCTTGTTAGTATTGAGGCCAGTGATGGCAGCAAATACATCAGCTGAAGAAATTTTAATGTCATCCATGAGGAAGTCAGGGAGGGGAAGTGATGGAGGAACAGCACCGGAATCGTCTAAGGTGGAATTGGAGGACTGTCTGTGCGAATAGATCTGCTTTATCAGTAGGAAAAATAGCTACAGAACAATCAAAGTAGAAAAGAGGAGGGAAAGATGATGAGGTAAATTTGTTAGAAGGGTTTTTGGCAAGGTGCCAGAAGGAGCAGGAAGAATTCGAGTTGGAGAGTTGAGAGCATTTAGTACGGATGAAATTATTTTTAGCAGAGCGAAGAACAGACTTAGCACGATTCCGGGCAGAAACGTAAAAAAAGATGTGATTCAGGGGTTGGTTGGGTCCGGTACGTTTTGTAGGCCCTCTCCTTGTGGCAGACAGCATTAGAACAAACGTGATTAAACCAAGGCTTTCTTGCGTTAACAAGAAAGAAATGTATGCTTCCATGCCCGAGAGAATAACCTCAGTAATGTGCAAGGCACACTCAGATGGCTTCCGGCCATGGAAGCAATAATAATTCCAGGGAAAATCAAAGAAGTGCTGCCTGAGGGCCTCCCAATCCGTGGCTCCAAAATGCCACAGACGACGTTTCCCTGGAGGGTCCACAGGCCGTACCGGAGTGATAGGACAGGTTAAGGTGATAAGGTTGTGATCGGAGAAGCCCAATGGAGAGAAATGATTAACAGTGTAAGCAGAAGGATTAGTTGTAAGGAAGAGGTCAAATATGTTGGAGCTCTCTCCAAGGCAGTCTGGGATACGGGTATGGTGCTGTACAAGCTGCTCTAGGTCATTAAGGATAGAAAAGATGTAGGCTTGTTCACCAGGTGGATCAGTGAAAGGAGAGGAGCGCCAAAGATGGTGGTGAACATTGAATCTCCTAAAATGGAGATTTCAGAGAAAGGAGAAATGGACAGAATGTGTTCCATCGTAGAAGTAAGATAGTCGAAGAATTTTTGATAGTAAAATTAGGGGATAAGTAAAACAGCACAGATATATTTAAGCAGAGAATGACAGGGAAGCCGAAGCCAGAGTGTAGAGAATTAAGAAGAATCGAGTTCAGGAACACGAGAGCAAGATAAGTCGTTGCGTATATATACACAACGGCCACATTTGGCTTTGAAATGCGTATAGAGAAAGTAGAAGGATACAGAAAAGGGTTTGCTGTCAGTTACCTCAGATAGCTGAGTCTCAGTTAGAAAGAGAAGGTGAGGTTTAGAGGAGGAGAGGTGGTGCTCAACAGAGCGAAAGTTACAGGAAAGGCCGCGAATGTTGCAGAAATGAAGAAGTGAGTCAGACAGTGGTTCCAGGCAGCATAAGTCGTCACCGGGGCGGAAGGTGGGGGCATTTATGTTCCCCCTCTTGGGGACTCCGAGGCTGAGTGTTGAGACGCCATGATTTATTTTGAATTTTGGAAAAGGAAGTGTCGTGTGTACTGTGCATGTAGTTTGATGTAGATAGTTAGAAAAATTTGTATTGAGAGCATGCTGGCCTACTCTCTGTGTAACTGTAACACTGAAAAAGTTCAGCAAAGAGGGATGGTCAGGAACTAATCCTGAGGGCTGATGAAACGGGAGCTCCAGCACTCCCTGTCATCAGCTCTCCATCCACCTCGGGAGTAGTGCCCTGCTTGACTGGTGCTACAGTCTACTCTTCAAACTACATCTGTTATCCCCTTCATCATAGAAACTGTGAAGCACCAGTGTCTCTGAGTACTGGGATTTCATTAATATTTTCACTATCAGTGTTCACTAGTCATTTAGAAATGAAACTAGCAAGCAGGTTGTCTTGGGGGGAATCTGTCTATCTATCTATTGCCAGATGCCTCAATCCCGTTTGGGGTGGCCACAAACAAATCGCCTCCACGTCGTCCTGTCCCCCGCCATTTCACTGCCCTGCTCCCAACTCACACCCCCCTCTCTCATATACCTCTCCGCCCCATCCCTCCATCTCATCCTCGGCCTCCCCCTCCCTCTTTCCCCCTCCACCTCACGCACATACACTCTCTTCGTCAGTCTTTCACCCTCCATCCTCTCCACATGGCCAAACCACCTCAGTGTGTTCCTCATAACGCTTCCTATCACACCCACATCCACACCACAACGCTCCTTTATATCCTCATTCGTCAGCCTGTCTCTCCATGTGACTCCACAGGCTCCTCTTAAATAACTCATTTCCACTGCTCTCACTCTTGTGTCCTTCCAACAACGTCCAAGCTTCACTCCATACGTCAGAGTTGGTATCACAATACTGTCATGTAGTAACTTTTTCACTTCCATGCTCACTTCCCTGTTTCTTGCCTCACTGCTTTCAAAGAACCAGCAACCTTTCCTCCCCTGCTGTACCCTTTCAAGCACTTCACCCTCCAAACCTCCATCCTTACTCATCACACTACCCAAGTACTTAAATGTACTCACATTGTCCAATTCCTCACCATCCAACCCCAGTGCACATTCACTGACTTCACCTCTCTCAAAGACCATCACTTTACTCTTCCCTACATTCACCTTTAGATTCCGTTTCTTACACACTCTCCCAAACTCATCCACCAAGCCTTGCAGCTCTCCTTCGTCTTCACTTAACAACACAGTATCATCTGCAAACAATAGTACAGGAAGTTTCCAAACACTATCCTCTCTCACCAGGGCCACTCCAACATCCACTACCCTACCTTGTACCTCTTTTATTACCCCATCCATGTACAGATTAAACAACCATGGAGACATGACACATCCCTGTTTCAACCCAACCTTCAAAGAGAAAAATTCACTTAGTTCACCATCCACACGCACTGCAGCCTTAGCACCATCATAAATACTCTTCACAGCATTCAACAACTTCCCATCTTCTCCATATAGTCTTAATACTTTCCACAATCCTTGTCTATCCACCCCGTCATATGCTTTCTCCAAATCCATGAAAGCTGCATACAACTTCTTTCCCTTCTCTAGAAACTTTTCCACTAAAGATCTAAGAATGAATATCTGATCTACACAACCTCTTCCCTTCCTAAAGCCTCCCTGTTCTTCTCCAACTAATTCCTCTGTTCTTTCTCTAACTCTGTCAATAAGTATCCTACCATACACTTTTCCTATTATACTAAGAAGACAAATGCCCCTATGATTACCACACACTTCTTTTTCCCCTTTTCCTTTGTACAAGGGAATAATTATACCTGACTTCCAATCCTCCGGGACTCTACCTTCCTCCCAGGCAAATCTACACATTTTCCACATCCATTCTACTACTGTCTCTCCCCCAATGCTTCAGCATTTCACCACACACTCCATCAATTCCAGGGGCTTTCCCCAATTTAACTTTCTCTTCATTGCTTCCACAACTTCTATCCTACTGATTTCTTTCTGTCTTCTCACCTCCCTCCTTCTCCCAGCCATTCCCTAGCCACTTATACTCGCATTACTTCCATCCTGTATGTTCAACAATTCCTTAAAGTGTTCTCTCCATCTGCTCACTTTTTCTCCCTTCACCACTAGTAATCTACCATTTTTATCTTTCACTCCCTGCTAACCGCACTTCCACCCTGTCTTACTCTCTTCAACCTCTTTTCCAGAACATTTTCTTACAGTCCCTCTCCTTAATATTTGAGGAAGGATGCTCTGATGGTGTCTTTTTACCACTTTCATTTAATTCCTGATGGCTGCACAATCCCAGTCTCACTAATGTCCAGTGATAGTTCTACAGGTGTCTGACAATCAAAAAAGGACATTCACGCCGGCTTCAGACTCATTAAATGCCTGCTGAAGATATTTCTACCATTCAACCTATATATTTCTGGTTGCTCGCTTTTAGCATTAGTAGTCCCAAAGGAAGAGATTTAGCTCTGTGATTTTCTCTCATTTTCTTTCAGCACTCTTCCTGTATATGATCCTTTCTATTACAGAACTAACAAAACTTGGAACTTCTTACTTTCCCTTTGGCAATAATGTCCTCATTCTCTTTGGTGGAACGAACGTGTTCTTGGGTTACATTTTTCCCGTAGGGTTATCTGATTTAATCTTATCTCGTTTGCAAGAAGAAGGGTTAACAGTCTGACTGGTCCACTATATCTAGCAAATGAATGAGGCTTTTCATACTTAAGGATAATTCTATAATTATCTGCCGCAACAGCTGCCTCAACTAGGTTATCAACTCATTTCTCAAATAGGCGAGTGTCAACATCCTTGACAGAATTCCTAGTGAAGTTTTCCACGATCATAAGTCCTTTCAACTTAGTAAAATCCTTGTTACTTTTCTTAGACTGCAACCGCTAATCAAATATATCTTGAAATACTCAAACATATTTCACATGGGTCTGATCTCTTTGTTTGTTAGTGGTTCTAAACTTGAGCCTGTGAGCTTCTAGTACAAGTTCATAAGCCTGAAGAATTGCATCCTTTACCACATCATAAACAGCACACTGGTCAAATAACATTTAAGTAGAAAATAAAAATTTTCTAAAACGATTGTTAAGAAGTAGGAATGGCAAAAGTGCACAGATAAGAGATGAGAAAAGCACAAAAACAAGGGCATTCCACCAGCTACAAATACAAGTTTGTGGCTAAGGTGTGGAATGTAGTAATGGGTATAGTTCTCCAAATCTGCAAAGGGCAAAATTGCTTACATAAGAGGTGACTAAAAACATACTACATTCCACCAGCTACAAGTTTGTGGCTAAAGTGTGGAATGTAGTAATAGGTAAAGGTCTCCAAATTTCCTTCCACCCTGAATCCCCTAGTTTCTGTGCTTTTTTCACGTCTTATCTCAGCACTTTTGTCCTTTGCAGATTTGGAGACCTATACCCATTACTATATTCCACACCTTAGCCACAAACAGGTATTTATAGCTGGTGGAATGCTCTTGTTTCAATGATTTTTTCATCTCTTACCTGTGCACTTTTGTCATTTCTACCTATTATCAATCATTTTGCAAGATTTTTTTTTTTTTTTACTTTCTGATCTTTTTGTGGAAGCATAATTATGTGGAAGGTATTAAGAAGGGAAACTGTTGAGTGCTGTGAAGAGTATGTACGAGGGAGCTAGGGGTATGGTGCGAGTAGATGGTGAGCTGAGTGAGTTCTTTGATCTAAATGTGGAACTGAAACAGGGATGTGTGATGTCTCCACGACTGTTTAATGTATTCCTGGATGGGGTTGTAAAGGAGGTGCAAGGTAGGGCAGTGGATGTGGGGGTTGCTCTAATGAATGAGGGTGAGGTGTGGAAGATTCCGGTGTTGCTGTTCGCTGATGATACAGTACTGTTGAGTGAAGTTGAATGGGAGTTGCAAGGTTTGGTGAATGAATCTGGGACAGTGTGTAAGAAGAGGAATCTGAAAGTTAATGTAAACATGCGTAAAGTTATTGTGTTTGAGAGGAATGAAGTCACAGAATGCACGGTGAGGTTGGGTGGTCAGGATATGGAGGATGTGAGTGCATTCAAGTACTTGGGTAGTGTGATGAGTATGGATGGAAGTTTTGGGGATGAAGTGCTTGAGAAGGTACAGCAGGGAAGGAAGGTTGTTGGCTCACTAAAGGCGATGATAAGAAATTGGGAGGTGAATATGGAAGTTAAGTCACCGCATGATAGTATGGTGATCCCTTCCCTGACGTATGGAAGCGAGGTGTGGACCTTTCTAGAGGGGAACAAGGCAAGAATGAGAGCAAGGTAAATGAGCTGCCTGAGAGGAGCATGTGAAGTGGCGTGGAGGGACAAGTTGACGAATGAAGAAGTGAAAGAACGTTGTGGGGTGGATGGGGAGAAATACACTGAGGTGGTTTGGACATGTGGAGAGAATGGAGAATGAAAGACTAAGAGGGTGTATGTAGGTGAAGTGGATGGAGGGAGAAGGAGGGGGGGACCGAGGATGAGGTGGAGGGATGGAGTTGAGAGGTATATGAGGGCGGGGGGAGTGAGTTGGGGGGAGGGCAGTCAAATGATGGGTGACAGAGTGACTTGGAGGCGTTTGTCTGCGGCCACCGATTGCGGGATTAGGGCGTTGGGCTATAGATAGATAGATAGATAATTATGCATATGTGTTACATTTGGATTGTTACATACATAGCATGATTTCAGCATTCCAAACATGCATGTGCAGGTATCATATGATGTGATTTGGATACTTCTTTCTTACATGCATAGCATGATTTCAGTACGCATGTGCGCATTCTGAGCATACATGTACAGTCTTGGCCATAAGTAATCACCTATCCTCGTGTACCCCGTGCCTCTTGCTGGCTCTCTTAGGCAACTCACACTGGGGTCAAAGGGGCTTAGAGAGGGAGGGGCCAAAGAGAGATGGGAAGGTGGGTGGGGGGACGAGTGATGGTGCTTAGGTGGAGTGGGGAGGGGAATATATATATATATATGATATATATATATATATATATATGTCTATTTTCTTTCATTCAGGGCATCATATAAAGGAGTTACTATTCGGTAGATAAAGTTGCACTACACATTGTATAGCGGCGTCAGATAAACTTTGGATAGGTGGTGATGTCAAGGACTGGCTCTTGAGAAAAGTATCCTGACGTGACAGATCAAATATTAGTGCAGAGTCATCGAGATTTTGTCGGCCCAGATTGTCAATGTGTGGATAAGGCGACCAGATTCCCGCCTTTATAAAGGCTGGACGGTCCTGCTTTTTTTTTTTTTTTTTTTTTTTTTACCTGTCCCGCTTTTTTAATTGTGACTAAAATGTCCTGCTTCTAAATTTTGTAAAATGTCCCGCTTTTAGAAAATTAATATTACATTAGATATAAAATGACCTTTTATGAAATATTGATGAATTAGTATAATTATGCATAATCCAAACCAAGTGAAATACCAAATTGTTAATATAAAATTTATAATACTAACTGGTAACTTTGGTGGGCCAATTCACCTTACTGTCACTACTGTGCTGTATATTGGTTACTCAGTTTCTAGAGTTCGTTTGAGACGTTAGTGTTTGATTAGCAGCCCGAGGGCGAGGGTGAGGTGTTTCTCTCTCTCACCACACACACACACACACACACACACACGTGACATTGTCCCACTTTTAGCTCCAATAAATCTGGTCACCTTATGCGTGGATGCCAGAGAACGAGGGGGGCCCGCCACCTCCAGCTCACCAAAGACGAGTGGGAGCTGTTCAAACGAAACCAGCAAACCATCAACAACATTGTTTCCCCGAGGCCACTGGCTTGACCAGTGTCGTTAGACATTGACATTGATATATTCTGGGAGTTTGGGTAAGATTTTGTTTCATTTTCCCTCTAATAGATTATGAGCGATAACGTTACCATATCCACCCATGAGCACAGACATCAAATTTATTTACCTTTTATGTGCAATTATTTTAAAAAGCCTTTTCATATAGAGACGCCATTAAATAATTATTGAATGATCATGATGGTGACTGTATAGAGGGAGTGTACCGTATAACCGCGAGATCATATTTACTGTGGACACACCCATGTCAAAAGTTGCATATATTATTTAGTTCCAAAAATTAATTACATGTAAGGGTAGAGTACGTTTCTTATACAAACATTACGGAAGTCAAAGCCATCCAGATTCCAATCTCTGTCTGAGGTCAAAATACACGGATAAAAACAAATATCTGGCTCCGCACAAATGTTTGATGTCTCTCACGAGCTAGTCCTTGACATCACCACCTATCTAAAGCTTGTTATCTGACGCCGCTAAACAAGGTGTAATGCAGCTTTATCTACCAAATAGTAACTCCTTTATATGATGCCCTGAATGAAAGAAAAGAGACAAATTATGTTGTCGCAATTTCGCATTTCATTCTCCCTCCTCCCTCACTCCATCCCAGCACCCCTCCCTCTCAGCCCCTCTTACTCCAGTGTGACTTGACGCGCATAAAGGAGCCAGTCTGAGGCACGGCGTTGAGGATGATAGATGATTATTTATGGCCACGACTGTACGTGCACCACGCTCTTAGGTCTCGCGTCAAAGACTGGAGCAGAGTCCCATGATGTCTTGTTCCCTGTATGCTGATTCATAATACGAGAAGGTAAATGGTCTGTAACACTGTTATATCACGCTTGGGGCAAACACTAAGTATTATGCATGTACGCTCACGCGCATACGTAACACCATGCAGGCATCCACGTAGAGCCGCGTTCATGATTCCCTGAGATACTTCTGATGGGGAGTGATTGGCCCTCTCTACCCTTACTGGACGGCAGGTAGCTGAGACAGAATGCCCTACCAATACACGCAGTGAGGCTGAGAAAGGAACAGCATCTTTCAAATGAAAGGTAATGAAAAAGAGATGGGTGGGAGTAAACATTTATAATGGTTAGTATTGCTGCACAGGGTAGTAAAACACGAAATAAGTTTACTAAAATAATTTCCGTTACTATTGAATACATATATATTGAAAGAATGATAAAAAAATATAGTATTTGGTTTGCTGTCCGCCATTGAACGCCCCAAGACTTTCCTGCCATAGTGTGAATAATGAATACCGGTAAGCAAGTCCCTCTACATACTGCTGGTTTGCGTATTAGCTATTTAACTTTAGTAAAATTGTCATAAGAAATCTCAGATACTGCACAAGTTTCGTAAAAACTCATATTTCGTTCGTGGTTGTATGACTGAGTCCCAGCAAGTCATCACCCCGAGTGAATCACTTTAACAATAACAATTTGATACAATATTCATTACTCTTATCACGTTTCTTGACCACCTATTATTGATACACTGACACGACAAATAATGGCATTGGGGATATTAAAGCAAGCGAAGGAAATAAAAATTTACTACGGTAATGGAAAACCATTTCCCGTCCCATGTTCAGTAACTCGAAAAAAGCAACAAAAAATAAGGAAGCGGTTTGTTCACCGTGATGGCGGACAGCAAACCACATAACATATTTCTTTATCATTCTTTTAAGCAATCTGTCTGTAATCAGTAATAACGAAAATTATTTCAGTACACTTATTTCGTGCTTTACTACCCTATGTAGAAATACTAGCCATTATTAGTGTTTAATCCGACCCATCGCTTTTCATAACCTTTCATTTTAAACAAGTGGTTCCATTCCCAGCCTCACTGCACACTGACCCAGCTACCTGCCGTCCAGTAAGCGTAGAGAGGGTATAGCACTCTCCATCAGAGTGTCTCAGGGAATCATGAACGCAGCTGACCGTGTAAAGGAGAAGTATCCTGAATTGCATCACTTAGGCTTAGTCATGAAAGTCAGTAGAAAACTGCCTTGCTTCCCAGAACTGATTGGTATTCTAGGTAGCATTTAATCTAATGTTGGCTTTCTACACAAAAGTAGAACTCAGCGTTGTCGAAAAAGCAGAGATAAAGTTGAGACTCGGAGAATAACGTGGTAAGCTTTAGCTAGCCACGGTAGAGAAATGCTGTTGAGACTGCAGTTGACTCGTAGAACTACTGAAATACTAAAATGAGGGTGCCTTCCCTTGAAAAGAACTGTTTTGGTACGTTCTATAACTGCAGGCTAGCTGTAGCTAACCAGTATTGCGCAAACTGGTGTACTTATGGGTGACCGTGATGCGATTTTCAGGCTGTAACTCGCGAACCATAGCCTGAATGCTTTTCTAAACATGAAAAGAAACACCTATAATTGACAAAAAGCACTTAAGTGTATAGCATGCTCGCGTACGTTTTTTGTTTTGGAGTTATGACTGAAGAAGAACAAATAAATAAAGAAAGAAGAATAACAAAACTGAAATTTTTGCTTATCCATTTTGCGACTCCTACGAAGGTTAGCAAGACTTCACGAGTAGTGTTGCACTTGAATAGTGAAGGCCTTTTTGTTCATAAGCTCAGAACTGGGATTTTTGCGACTGTTTTCACACCAGAGCTCCTATCCCGTATGTACAGGACACCATTTTGAAACTGTACCATTCTTACATACAGTGGCTACCCCGCTCTGTGGTTACACTCTGCATTAATATTGACCAAGAGTCTCTAGGTCAGGACAGAGGACCTGCTACCATCCCAAACATTTGGAATTATTCAGTGATATGTTGGTCACTAAATGAAGGGGCAAAATGTTCTTGATACCATTAAAAGTTTCACTGCACCACCAATATTAAGGGAACATGTCAAGCTGCCACAGTCTGTCCTCAAGATCTACTTCATCTTTAGTACTTGAAGTTGTCTCATTTGCAGCTGAGTTATGGCTACTTCAGTTTATGCATTGACACTAGCATTAAAATATATTTTCTGAGCGGTATCATCATGAATAGGTGCTTCTCGTTCCAAGAGCTCAGACTTCTGATCATTATCAACACTGTAAACAGATGGCTGTCGTTCCCTAAGATTATGACCAGTTGTGGTAAGACCAGTTCCTCGATCTTCACTAACCCTGAACAGTGCGTCTTGAATCAAGCTAAGTAAATAAGGCTAATTAATATTACTGGGAAATTTCAATCTTCAGACCTCAGCAGTCAGCTCAAGCTCAGATTTAATAAGTTTTTCCAAATGTGATTGTCTAGCCTTCATTAGCTAAAATGCTCTTACATCATCAAAATTCGTCAGCTTCATGATATATAGTTATTTTGTTAGGTTCAAAGCAATATTTGTGTGCTATCCTGGTGAGGTCGCCATCTTAATTGTTACTAATCGTGCAGGGAGATTTTTGACTTTGAGGGTCAAATCAAAGGCAATGACAACTAAACCTTACTTTACCTACAAAATGCCTATATGGTACACTACATCACAGAATTAGGTTCTTTTATATAATAAACAGGTGCACATCAGGACACCTCTGACCTAATCAGAATCACTTAAAAAACCTATACAAACTACATCAATCTGACACTTCTCCTTAGTACTAAATGGGAACAGTTACATTACTAGGTTACTGTGTACAAAAACAAGTCCTTACCTTATGACTTCATGTCTTGGAGCACTTCTTATGTTGTATCACCAGACTAGAGAGTGACTTAGAGGAGGCTGGAGACACAAGAGAAGTGGCCCACCTCTAACTGTTGTTTATAAATCCCAGTAGCCACACCTCATTTCCGGCACTGGCCAAACTTTTTTATGCAAGAAAGAAGGAACGAAAAGCCAGGAGCCTGCAAACCGTTCTTTCAAAGAAAAAAAGCAAAAACAATACAAAAGAGAGCCAAATTTAAGATCCGTTCATTTTGAGATGCCTGGACACACTACGTTTGAAAGACTGGAGATCATAGGAACCAGGAAATACAGACAGAGGGAGACACTTCCAGAGATGACCTGTTGCATAAATGAAGGACTGGGAGAAATTGTTAACTCTTGCATTAGAGAGTTTGACAGAAAAGGGATAAGAGTTTGCTACTAGACGGGTGCTACGCACCCGTCGAAAAGATGGAAAGACGCAAGCAGACAGTTCAGAGAAGCAGTGACCATTGAAGTAGCGATAGAAAAGAGATAAAGATGCAACAGTGCAGTGAAGAGACAGAGGTTGAAGGGAGCCAGTAAGAGGAGGAGAGTTAATGAGACGAAAAGCCTTTGACTCTACCCTATCGAGAAGAGCTGTATATGGGAAGCCTCCCCACACATGAGAGTTGTACTCTACAGAGGGGCGAGTAAAACCCGTTTCTAAAGTCAACAACTCTGCAGGGGTAAAGAAGGTATGGAGTCGGCTTAGCACACCCAATCTCTTGGAAGCAGGTTTTACCAGAGACGCAATATGATCTTTCCAAGATAAGTCACGAGTGAATGAAACCTCAAGCATGTTTATGGATGATGCAGGATTGAGTTGGATGTTATTAAACATTAGTGGGTACACCTGTGGAAGATTGTGTCGGGGTGATAGGTGTAGAAACTGAGTTTTTGATACATTTAAAACAAGATAATTTTTACCCCAGTCAGAGATAGGAGCCAAGTCAGACAATACGTGTGCCACAGCCTCATGCCTTGTTTTCTGAAGCAACTGCTGAGATGGACGTTGCAGGAATTGAATGTAAAGATGAAGGGTGGAATCATCGGCGTACGAGTGGATAGGGTTAGATGTACAGATTAGAAGGTAATTGATGAATAAAAGGAAGAGAGTTGGTGATAGGACAGAGCCCTGAGGAACACCACTGTTGATAGATCTAGGAGAAGAACGATGGCCGTCTACAACAGCCGCTATGAAACGACCAGAAAGGAAGCTATAGATGAAGACACAGATAGAAGGATAGAAAACGTAAGAGGGCAGTTTGGAAATTAAAGATTTATGCCAGACTTGATCGAAAGCCTTTGAGATGTCAAGTGCAATGGCAAAGCTGTAGTCAAAGTCCCGAAAGGAGGATGACCAGAAGTCTGAAACTTAGGTGAGAAGATTGCCAGTGGAGTGTCCCTGATGGAACCCATACTGACGATCAGATAGAAGGTTGTGATAGGAAATATGATTTAAAACTTTTCTGTTAAGAATTGACTAGAAAACTTTTGAGATACAGGATGTTAAAGCAATTAGACGATAGTTACAGAGTTGGGAATGGTCACCCTTCTTTGGGACTGGCTGAATGAAAGCAAACTTCCAGCAAGAAGGAAAGGTACAAGTTGACAGACACAGGCGGAAGACTTTACCTAGGTGGGGTGTAAGCACAGAAGCATAGTTCTTGACGACAACAGAAGGAACTCCATCAGGCCCATATGCCTTGTTAGTATTGAGGCCAGTGATGGCATAAAATGCATCAACTGAAGAAATTTTAATGACAGCTATGAGGAAGTCAGAGGGGGGGAAGTGATGGAGGAACAGTACCGGAATCGGCTAGGGTGAAATTGGTGGAGAAAGTCTGAGCGAAGAGATCTGGTTTTTCAGTAGAAGAAATAACTGCAAAGCCATCAGAGTAGAAAAGTGGAGGGAAGGATGATGAGGTAAAGTTGTTAGAAAGGTTTTAGGCAAGGTGCCAGAAGGAGTGGGAAGAATTCGAGTTGGAGAGTTGAGAGCATCTAGCACAGATGAAATTATTTTTAGCAGAGCGAAGAACAGACTTAGCATGATTCCTCTCAGAAACATAAACAAGTTGTGGCTCAAGAGTGGGTTGGCTCTGGTACCTTGTATTGACCCTCTCCTTGTTGCACACAGCATTAGAACAAGCGTGATTAAACCAAGGCTTTCTTTTATTAGTCAAAGGATATGAGAAGGGAATGTACTGTACATTTCCATGCCCAAGAGAGTAACCTCCGTAATGCACAAAGCACATTCAGATGGCTCTCGGCCATGGAAGCAATAATCATTGGTGGGAAAATCAAAGAAGTACTGCCTGAGGGACTCCCAGTCCGCAGCTTCAAAGTGCAACAACCGACGTTTCTTTGGAGAGTCCACAGACCATACTGGAGCAATAGGACAGGTCAAGGCAACAAGGTTGTGATCAGAGGAGCCCAATGGAGAGGAAAGATTCATAGTGCAAGCAGAAGGATTAGTTGTAAGGAAGATGGTCAAGCATGCTGGAGCTCTCTGCAAGGCGGTCAGGGATACAGGTAGGGTGCTGTACAAGCTGCTCTAGGTTATTAAGGATAGAAAAGATGTAGTCTTGTTCACCAGATGGATCAGCGAAAGGAGAGGAGAGCCATAGGTGTTGGTGAACATTGAAATGTCCTTGAATGGAGATTTCAGAGAAAGGAGAAATGGATAGAATGCATTCCATTGTAGAAGTAAGACAGCACAGATATATTTAGTCAGAGAATGACAGGAAAGCTGAAGCCAGAGAGTAGAGAATTCAGAAGAATCAAGTTTAGGAACACGAAGCCACCTTTGGTTTTGAAATGAGTATAGAGAAAGTATGAGGAAACAGAAAAGGGTTTGTTGTCAGTTACCTCAGACAGCTGAGTCTCTGTCAGGAAGAGAAGGTGAGGTTTAGAGGAGATGTGGTGCTCAACAGAAAGCTAGAGGAAAGGTTGCGAATGTTGCAGAAATGGAGAAGAAGTGAGTCAGACAGTGGTTCCAGGCATCTTGTTGAGTCGTCACCGGGAGAGGGGCGGATGGGGGCATTTATGCCCTCCCCCTTGGGGACTCCGAGGCCTGGTTATTGTGTGCGATTTTTTTTTTTTTTTTTTTTGAAAGGGAAGTGTAGTGTGTACTGTGCATGTAGACTGGTGTTGACAGTTAGAGAAACTTGTATTGGACAGCATGCCGGCTATGAGTTAGTGAAAAACTGAAGAAGTTCAGCAAAGGGGGATGGTCAGAAACAAGTCCCGATGGCTGATAAAACGGGAGCTCCAGCTCTCCCTGTCATCAGCTTTCCATCCACCTTGGGAGTACTGCCCTGCTCGATTGGTGCTACAGTCTACTCCTTGGAAGAACAGTCTCATGATATTCCTTTCCTGTAATCTCTTCAAAACGGTATTCACACCAGATTATTCAGCTGGTGTTTGGTTGGTATATCCTATTGTGACAGTATTCAACACTTGGGTTCAGTTTCACCTTCTTTCTCTCCTTTTAAGGTGATGCGAGTTGTCCTTTATCACCGCTGATACCTCGTGGCCGTGCTCCAAACTGGGCTTCAGCAGTGTTCATATTGATGGAAACCTGAGCTAAGGCTAGCCAAGATAGGATGACGACATTGCTTGGTCATTTAACATGGTTAAAACCCAGATTAATGCAACAATGGCTACCAGAATAGATTGCTCACTGTCAGATCCCTGATTACTGAGGCAGCAGCCAGTAACAAATAGCAGAAAGAAATGAGATAATAATAACATGTAGCTGCTTCACAAGAGAAGCACACGATACATTCCTACTCAGTACCAAATATGACCATTAGGAAGACGACGGTTTTAAGAAATTTATTGATGGAAAACGATCCGCCATTCCTGGTAGCAAACAAATACCATCATACCAGTTCAAAACCAGTCTGCTCTTCCCATAACTTTAAGGGAAATAAATGCAAACAGCGGGGGGAAGGCCAGCGAGCCACGAGAAGCAACCAAACATATCCAATGACAATACCATGAGACCCAAACATTCAGCCTCTGTTTATCCTCCTTCATTCACACTGTGAACTTTAAATTGTAATCAGTCCATGATGATCAGATGTAATACTGGTAATACACATTTCATTTGTCTCATGGATACGGTAAATATAATTACCTGAGAATTTATATATCAAGATAAATGATACTTCCTGAAATAAACTACACGTATTGTTTTGTGGTGTCGATGGAATATAAATCTCCTACCGCCTGAGAATGCATTCAGATTCACATATAACAAATCATATGATATAACTTTCACATTAATATCATCAGAAACTTAGTTCACCGGCAGACGCCCTTCTAATTTACAGAATCTAAAACAGAGTAGAAGTTTCACTTCTAAGGGTGGACTCAATATACACAATAGGTTCACCCATGCAATGTATCCAAATGTACTGGTATTTAACCTCAACTCAAACACAGACCAAACCCAAATGGACAAGCAATCTGAACTGTACTATTTAAGACTAAATATAACTCCTCCTTCTCACGACCTGACCCCTCTACATGCATCCCCGTATGTGACACAATGATGGCCAACACATATGAAAAAGGGATATCAACTGAGTCGATGCATATGATACCTCACAAGCTGACAAGTCTTGGTCTGCCTTGTTGGTGTGAAAGAAGGCATTGATGTTGTATGTTTGCCTAATCTGTCTGTGTTAAAGAACTTAGCCACATAAAAAAAAAAAAAAAAAACTAATATTAAAGGACACTGAATATACTAATTCGTTCTATACCCAGTGGCCGTCCATGTAATATAACAGAACATCCTTTCTTCTCACTGTTATGTACGCTTTGTCCGTAATACTGTGGCCAACGTCCACCATTTGGACACTAACCCAAACTCCACTGTTCATCCAGAAACTAATTCAAAACTTCCAAAATTGCTTAAAACAGTAATGAGATATGATCAGATTGCCTGGTGAATCCTTAGGCCTAACTTACTTAAAAATGCCTAAAGCTGCCTCAACAGCAAATGTTATTTACATACCAACTTACTGCCTGCCCTTCATTAAGTTGAATATCATCCTGCATTTATTTCAGGACATTTATTAAGGGAGTGATTGAACATTCTTTTACGTTAAGATTTCAATGTTCCTAGTCTTCCCAGAAGGACGGAACTTTGGCCCGCTGTGCACTAATGGAAGCTGAATAGAATATCCATTCCTGATAGATGTGCTATACCTAGAGCTAACCAGTAATTATACATAAATGTATTTAAATACGTATATATGTAAGCAGACGTAGCCGAGGAGTGTAATTAAATAGAGATGGTTATCTGGTTGTATCGTTGATGGGAGTGGCACCAGGAGAGACAGTAATGGTAAGTCGTTGTACATGTCAGGGTAGGCCTTCTCTGTTCCGTTATTCTGTTCATATTTTAAGTGGGATGATGAAATAGGCATATTTGGGTCGATGGAGTTTATTGTGAGGCAGTAATATGAATAAAAGTTAAGAGCTTGGCATGGCTCATGAAGCCTATGGTTAGCAGCAGTTTGTGCTAGCTGCTGTCCTCCTACTTTACTCTCACTCTCCTCCTCCCTGTCGCTCTCTGGGAATCTCCCGCTCTCTGATGATCTCTCTCTTTTTCTCTCCTTGTCTAACTTTCCTACATGTGATATCGGACTTATATCCCCCTCTAGCTTCTGGCTAAAGTGTGTGGGCGTACGTGTGCGTACGTTTGTGTGTGTGTGTGTGTGTGTGTGTGTGTGTGTGTGTGTGTGTGTGTGTTTCGGTCATGTTTCTGGCACATGATCAAGGGTGTTTGGCTTTCTTGATTAATGTAGGTAAAAGGGATGTATAGTTGTCTCCTCCTGGAGAACTCGGATATAACTACCTGTTTTACATATTGTTACCTATAGTTTTATACAGTATAGTTACGTACCGTAGTTACATATAGTATTATGTTATATTATACCTACATTTAAACACAGATGTAACTGTCACGAATTCGCACGAGCATATTTATAAATTCGTGACACTGTACTTTAGTGAGCAAGCCACGAATTCTAGTGGAATTCCCATTGAGCATCACTCAGTTCAACCGTTCTCGTATTCACTCCGATCGGGATGGTTTTCAGAACATTTGTCACTGTTTCACAAGTGATCATTCTTATCCACGACATTAGTGCTTTCACTGAGTGATTTATTGTGAGCCTATATCGCTCACTTTCTTTCCATTGACTGTTGAAGTTAGGCCACGCCCTACTTCCGGGGAACACGGCCATCTCTCGCCCCCTTTCGTAGTCTGAATTTAGTCAGCTTTGAGTTGCCTCGAGTGTAGGACCGTTTGTGCCCAGCATAGAACAGCACCTCTGTTGTACAGCGAGTTCCTGAATCTCCACCTAGACGGTGAATTGGCAAAGCAGGCTCAGCGAATTGCAGTGTTTGATGTTCATCACGGGTGCCCAGTCTTTTCGTTCGGCTCCCCTCCACTGACCAGTATTTCTATTTGTTTTTCTAGGCTTAAGTGTGTTTAGCTTTTGAATGAGCAAGTGACTGTATTCTCCTTGTTATTTTGAATTCATTTTTGAGATTCATATAACATAAATTTATTTTATTGTAATCAATAAATTTACAGTTCTTTTCTTTGAGCTTGATGTAATTAGAATCGTGTTTTATTTCTCCACATTAAGCTTATTTTAGTTGCCACTCCTAGTTTGCAGAAACTCTTTAGATTATCCTTAACTGGTCCTTAGGCCAGTTCTTTTGTATCAAACTTAAATCTGTTGTGCCAGCCAGGAGTTTGCATCAGCAAGAACCTGTTTATGATTATTAGCATTAGGTATTGATTGTCAGGGGTGGAGTCACTTTCTCGAGAGGTTAACGGTACTACAAACAGGCCTCGTGAGTAATTAGTCTCTGCTGTGTACTGTTGAGAAAGTTTATAAATTCTCATCTTTAGAGAATCGGCGAAGTAAGTCACATAAAGTAAACTTACTGCTTGATTTTCACAAGTCAATTCCTTGTCTCTGTTTTCAAGTAACATCTAACATTATTAATTCATAATTTCACATCCCCCCCCCCCGTGACATCTGGCGACCTCGCCAGGATATTAACTCCTAGCTCTAAATTTACTAACGAGATAATAGTCACTCACTCACACCTAGGTATTTAACATTAAAGTCTATAGGCACTATCTTACTGGTGGCTATTGATTCATTTCTATTAAATTTACATAATAGTTTTCCCAGTCAGTTTTTTTTTTTTCTTTCTTTACCAGCTTAACTAGATAAAACTTATCACCACCAACCTGTGCCTATATTCTTTACTCTTGATTATTGGCATTTATCTGCAAAATAGCAGTCAGTACTCAGTCTTTAGTCCACTCAGCCTTAATTGAGTTAGCATCATGACTAGTAATATATATATACAGGAAGCCAAAGATATGAGGCTTAGCAACCCCGAACAAATAAAGGAGTACATCCTCTCACAGTTTAGTTACGAGCAGCAACGTGAGAATGATGCTCGTGAAGAGCATAGAATTCAACAAGAACACGAGCGAGAACAACGCAAACATGAGCGAAAACAGCTCGAGGAATGTGAGAGAACATGAACACGAGCAAGAACAATGCGAACACGATCGAGAACAATGCGAAAGAGAACGTGAGTACGAGTGAGAACGGCGAGAGAGAGAACGTCAATACGAGCGAGAACAATGAGAACACGAATGTGCCGAGCGCGAGGCATGTGAGAAACATGAACTTGCGATGCTGAAGCTCAAGCGAGACTCCTTGGCTTCAGACACATCTAGTGCAGCTAACCCAAGCTCCACGAGCGCTCTCCCTACACATGTTCTGGTGACCCCACACATCAAGCTTCCTACATACAAGGAAAGCGAGCGAATCAAGCCATTCATAGCTCGTTTCGAAGACCTGGCTCAGCCGTACCAGCTGGGTGAGGCAGCTAAGAGGCTCCAGTTTCTTAGCTTGTTTGAGGGCCCTGCCCTCGATATTCTCCACAAAATTCGTGGAGACAATCTCAGGAATGAGATGATGAAGGCTGCACTTATCAAAGGGTACGGTCTCATAGTTGATGACGCCAGGATTTAGTTTATGAGGGCACGTCTACAAGAAAAGGAGACTGCTGTTCAGTTTCTTGATCAGCTTACTGCTTACTTAGACGAGTGGATGGAGAAAGATGAAACTCCTCCCACGCGAGAGGGGATAATTGACCTTATGCTGCGCATGCAGCTAGAAAAGTCGTGTCCTGCTGAGCTTATGGCTCAGCTTAAGATCTGCCAGGTAAGGGATGCCAGCCAAATGGTGGAGAAGGCTGATGCATTCTTCTCTGCGTATGGGTATCAAACTCATAAGCAACACACATGGAACAGGAAAGCTGACAAACCTGGGAAACCGTCTCAGACTGAACCCTAGCAACAAGGCCGTTCTCAGAATAATGGCCAAGGTCCAAACAAACCACAGAAGGACCAGGGGCAAAATACCCAGAAACTTGACTGGAAGGGTATAACAAGTACCCTAACCACCAGCAGTATCAGCCATGCAATCAAAGGTCGGGACTATCCTTTTCAGCAGTGTATCGAAGACAGGAGGTGAATGCGCCTTCATTCCTCGACAACAATACGGTGGTGTCGTTCCTAGCAACACAGGTACTTCCCCACAGTTCACTAGTCCCCCAGCAACAGTGAACCCTCCTCCACAGATGGTCAATGCTCCATTTCCTCAGACAGTGAGTACGACCCCTCAGGTATCTAGTTCTCAGGGCACCATGTTTGCCGCATCATTCATTCAGCAGCTCATCAGTGGCTGGCTGCTTCCTCCACAGGCCCTCCCACAGGCAACAGTGCCTTCTTTGTTCAGCCAGGGTTCATGGGAGGCGTTCCTGTAAAGGTCCTAAGAGACAATGGTTCCTCAGGTTGCTCTGTCAGGCAGAGCCTAGTTCGGCCTGAGGAATACACAGGTTGACAGATCCAAGCTCAGCTTATTGATGGTTCAGTGAGATTGTTCCCTGAGGCATGTATCCAGGTGGCATCTCCATTTTACACTGGTACGACAGCTGCAGTTGTCATGCCAGAACCTTTGTTTGACCTAATAATAGGCATTTCCAGGTGCCAGGTATAGTTGCACCATAGATGACACTACTCAGACTTCTGCTGCAGAAACACGAGCCATGGCCGAGGCTCCAAACTGTGTCACCCCGGTGACCATGGCATCGCCACAAGATCTGATTTGTAGTCAAGATTTTGTCCAAGAACAATACTCTCACCCAACACTTGCTGCCATGCAGAAGAAACAAAAAGGTAGAGTGATTAAGTATTCACGGGGAGGTCAAGCCAGGTTCCTTCATAAACAAGGACAGCTCTATCGTGAGTCACGAACACTCCATGACGAGGTTTGACTGCAGTTCATCGTTCCTGCTAAGTACCGCCAAGCAGTGTTAGACTGGGGTCATTGTCCAGCCTCAGGAGGTCACATGGGCAAAAGGAAAACCCAGGGCTGTATCCGTGCTGACTTTTTCTGGCCTGAAATGAGACAAGAAATAGATAGCTTTGTGCGTTCCTGCAATGTGTATCAATGTACCACCATTCAGGGACATGTCCTTCCTGTGCCGTCTGAATCCACACCCATAATCTCTGAGTCAGTTGAAAGAGAGGGCAGTGGTGATGTGGGTGCAGAGCTGACGTCTCGCCCATTCGTCCCACAGGACACATTATGTCCAGGGCCTGTATATACATGTATACCTTAGGTTAAGGGGGAAGTTCGAGAACCCCACAGAGACAATCCGAGGCTGTGTTTGAATTTTCTTGCGGTGTCTCGAGCTGTGGGCCTCTCTGAGGATTCCTGGAGAATGCATATTATCCACATGAGTGTTCACACCAACGGTGGGTGTTAAAATGTGACCTGCCCGAGATTGTGCAGGGATTCTCAGCTTGCCAATGTTAATCATAAGTGTAGAGTAGGGTTTAACCATTAAACTATAAGGGTCCTTTGAGATTCTGTCCTGAGACCACGTTTCCTGGTTAATAATAATGTAGGTTTAGGGTTTAACCAGTAAACTATAAGGTCCTTTGAGATTCTGTCCTAGGACCATGTTTTCTGGTTAATAATGTATCCAATACGAAAATAATGGGGACATCGAAAATACAAAGCTTGGCTGTCACTTAACATTTTCGGCTAGGGTGTACTCTTTGTAGTATACATACTGACTGCCAGGCAGTCAGTATTATAAACCGTTTGTCGCACTGACACTTTTGATGCTCCACCTTGATTGCTTTCGCAGGTGCAGCTGGCGGGTGTAGCAATTTTGTTGTGCAGATCAGCTGATCGTCTCTGCCGCATGCTGCCGCCTCTTCTCTTCTGCCTCGTCGTTTTTGTTTACTATTGATTTGTATTATATAATTTTACATGTAGGCAGTTACACCACAAACGTCACACCTACACAGTGTATTACATACATCACACTACATAACAATTAGTTGTTAATGTAAATGTAGCGAACTTTTCACTCAATTTGACCTGAGTACAGGATTTTTCACCGTCATCACGGAGTTTTTTCCTCAAGCTTGCTTCTATTAACGTAAATACAAGGTTTTTACGCTCATGGGCAACTGTGATTTTCTCCTGTAGTAGGATATTACACAAACCACAGTGTGAATCTTGTGTGATTGAGTTAGGATTTATATGTATGTATATCGAAAATTTTTCTGAAAAAAAAAAAAAATGATTTTGATGGGGTGTAATGTCACGAATTCGCGCGAGCGTATTCATAAATTCGTGACATTGTATTTTAGTGAGAAAACCACGAATTCTAGTGGAATTCCCACTGGGCATCACTCAGTTCAACCATTCTCGTATTCACTCCGATCGGGATGGTTTTTAGAACATTTCTCACTGTTTCACCAGTGATAATTCTTATCCACGACATTAGTGCTTTCACTGAGTGATTTATTGTGAGCCTATATCACTCTCTTTCCACTGACTGTTAAAGTTAGGCCACACCCTACTTCCAGCGAACACGGCCATCTCTCACCACCTTTCATAGTGTGAATTTGGTCAGCTTTGAGTCGCCTCGAGTGTAGGACCGTTTGTGCCCAGTGTAGAGCAGCACCTCCATTGTACAGCAAGTTCCTGAATCTCCACCTAGACGGTGAATTGGCGAAGTGGGCTTAGTGAATTGCAGCGTTTGATGTTCATCACCGGCGCCCAGTCTTTTCGTTTGGCTCCCCTCCACTGACCAGTATTTCTATTTGTTTTTCTAGGCTTAAGTGTGTTTAGCTTTTGAATGAGCGAGTGAGTGTATTCTCCTTGTTATTTTGAATTCATTTTTGAGATTCATATAACGTAAATTTATTTTATTGTAATCAATAAATTTACCGTTCTTTTCCTTGAGCTTAATGTAATTAGAATCGTGTTTTATTTCTCCACATTAAGCTTATTTTAGTTGCCGCTACTAGTTTGCACAAACTCTTTACATAATCCTTAACTGGTACTTAGGCCAGTTCGTTTGAATCAAACTTAAATCCGTTGTGCCAGCCAAGAGTTTGCATCAGCAAGAACCTGTTTATGATTGTTAGCATTAGTTAATGATTGTTACAGGTGGAGTCACTTTCTCGAGAGGCTAACAGTACTACAAACAGCACTCATGAGTAATTAGTCTCTGCTGTGTACTGTTGAGAAAGTTTATAAATTCTCGTCTTTAGAGAATCGGCGAAGTAAGCTGGCATAAAGTAAACTTACTGCTGATTTTCACAAGTCAATTCCTTGTCTCTGTTTTCAAGTAACATCTAACATTATTAATTCATAATTTCACATCCCCCTGTGACAGTAATAAAATGTTCTTTTTATAAAGACATTTCATCTGTGTACTTAAACACGGATCTAATTACTTAGACAATAATTGGTATATAAAAATACTTAAGAATTTTTACAAATGCATTTTGCAGAGAGAGAGAGAGAGAGAGAGAGAGAGAGTCCCATCCCTGAGACGTGTGCAGTAATTAGAGTACCAACCCTTTCAATAAAGGTGTGTTTTTTATAGTCCTTCGTCCCTCTGCCTTCCTTCTCTGCCTTCAGTAGAAAGTCTCTCTCTCTCTCTCTTTCTATATATATATATATATATATATATATATATATATATATATATATATATATATATACAGTATATGAGAGAGAGAGAGAGAGAGAGAGAGAGGCACACCCTTTCCCCGAAAGAAGTATATTGTTGGTCTTTTTTTTTTTTGAAAAAAAGGATACTGCTGAGGTCAAATAGGGAAAATGCTTAAGACGATGAATATGACCAGTTCAGATTTATTTAAATATTAGAAAGAAGGAATCGAACGCCAGGAATCCGCAATACTCTTTCTTAAAAACGAAATAGAGAGCCAAAATCAAGAACCGTTCATTACAAGATAACAAACTGCATTTAAAAACTGGAGATCGTAGGCAGTAGGAAATACAGACAGGATGACAGTTTCAGAGTTAACCTGCTGCGTATATAAAGGATCGGGAGTAACGATTAACTGCTGCTTTGGAGTGTTGAACATAAAAGAGATGAGAGTTTGCTGCTAGACGGATGCTATGCACCCGTCATAGTGGCGGAGGGATCCAAGGAGACAATTCGGAAGAGCAGTGAACACTGAAAAGAGATAAAGCTGCAATGGTGCAGTGAAGAAACAGAGGCTGAAGTGAGTCAGAAAGAGAAGGAGAGTTAATGAGACAAATCCTTTGACTTCACTTCGTTGGGAGGAGCTGTATGTGGAAGGGGGGGGGGGCCTCCCCACACATGAGCACTGTATTCTACACAGTAGCAAATAAAACCCCTATATATAATTAACTACTGTGCAGAAGTAAAGAAGGCATGGGATCAGCTTAGCACACCCAATCTCATGGATGCAGATTTTACAGGGGAGGTGATAATATGATCTCTCGAAGATACATATCGAAAGAATAAAACCTCAGGTATGTTCAAAGACAAACTACGATCTAGCTGAATATTGTAAAAAATTAGAGGATACTCCAGCGGAAAATTCTGACGGTTTGAAAGATGTAAGGACTACGTTTTTGATGCATTAAAAATGAAAGAAAAGCATTCGGGAACCGAATACTAATCGCCCACCAGAATATACTATTGGCTAAATCCAAGATTTTTGCCATATCTTGATACCCTGAAGGTTTCACGTTGATAACTCAAGCCGTTTATGAGATATAATGGTGCTAAAGGCAAGCGATAAAAACTGCTTGACCTTTGGCAGCCATTTTGGTGACCATGACGTTGACCCCGAGTGACCATTTTCGAACTCGGCAAAGATTTTGGCCGTGTCTCGATACCCTGAAGGTTTCATGTTGATAACTCAAGCCATTCATGAGATATAACGGGAAAACGCACACAACACACACACACACACACACACACACACACACACACACACACAGGAAGGCAAAAACATGATCACTCCACCTCGTAAGGCGGGGGATAACACGATTTCTTATACCTCACTGGCTCTTAAGGAAGCCATGGCCCCCTAGGAGGCCACGGCAGGATTTTAGGAGAGTCATGGCGGGCTAATGTAAGTAGTAAATCTGAGTGTGTTTGCCTTGTATTCGGGTGAGGGGGGCACGTGTTTAAGCTTGTCACCTTTCTCCTTCCTGCAGCATTTGGCAATTTCACGTATTTCACATTGTTTTCGTACAGTTTAACCATGATTTTACATAATCTTTGCATAAGTAAAGGCGACGACGGAACCCGGCAACCACGCGTAGAATTCGGAGAATTTAATAGTTACTCTGATGCCAGACAAATTTTGCTTCAATTGCACATGTCGTAATATCTACATTAATAACTCAAAAGTTACTTTAAACTTATTTTTACTTATGAGAAACAAAAAATAACGAACAAGTGAATGCAGTATTGTTTGAAAAATCAAATACTGAAATCAGTAACAATAAAATTTAATTTACTTATGTGTAAATGAAAATAAATCATGCTAATTTGGTGGAAATCGTTTAACGCTGGGGATTTGTTTTTTCCGACAATGATTTTAAATCAGTGCAGTGAAGTAATTCAATTTGCTGCAAGCGGCCTCATACTTTTAAACTTTGGCACTCGTCTGTTTCTATTTTTTTTTTTTTTTTAACATAGATTTGCGATGGCTGCAAGTGCTGATAAGAAGTGGAAGTACAATGATGAATACATTAACTACGGATTTATATCAGTTCTCACTGATGGCATCGAGAAACCTCCGTGTGTGGTGTGTTTCAAAGTGCTGGGAAATGATTCTATGAGACCTAGTAAGCTGAAGCATCATTTGACGACAATCCACCCTCAGTATGTGGAGAAAGACCCCAGTTTCTCCAAGCGCGAAGAACAGAGTTTGGGAAAATAGAGACGGGATGGAAGTGGTGATTTGCAACAACAGAACAGAACTTACGTGTACAGGAGGTTTCCCTTGAAACAGCAAGGAAGAAAAAGGCGCACACGAATGGTGAAACTTTAATTAAACTGTGAGCTGTAAAGATGGTCAAGCAGGTTCTTGGAGAGTCAATGCACAAAAGATTTAGCTGATTTTCTTGTCAAACGACACAGTGAAACGGAGAATTAATGAAATGTCAGCTGATATAATGGAACAAGTTATACAGGAGAATAAATTGTCTCAAACTGGCATGTTCACAGTACATTAGTATGAGTGAACGGATATGAGCTCTTGTGCACAGCTACTCATGCTTGTTAGGTATGTATTCATGCATGATATCAAAGATGGATATCAGTTCTTTACACGTTTGAAACTAACACAAAACTTTAGATTTAAAAAAAAAAAAAAAGTTAATTCGGTCTTCACAGCTAACGGAGTAGCTTGGGAAAATTGTTGTGGAGTCTGTATTGATGGGGCTCCGGTGACCTATCTGTCACGGGGTTTTTAAATATATCACGGTGTTTTTAAAATAAATGCTAAATATTATTTAATTGATAACAATATTCAATAATATTGAAGAGCAGGGACAATGATCGTCTTACTAAATCAAGCAACGATTACTTTATGCTGACTTCTTCAAGCGATTCTCTAAGAACGAGAATTTATAAACTTTCTCGACAGTACACAGCAGAGACTAATTACTCAATTGCTGTTACTGTACTGTTAGCCTCTGGAGAAAGTTACTTCACCCCTGACAATAAATAACTAATAGTAACATCAGGTTCTTGCTGATGCTTAACTCCTAGGTGGCACAACGGATTTTAAGTTAATACAACAAGACTGGCCTAAGTACCAGTTATGAATAGCAAAACGTTTATGCAAGCTAGGAGCTATGTGGGAAATAAGCTTAATTATGGAGAAATGAAGCAAGAGTTTACATTACATTAAGCTCAAGAAAAAGAACTGTTAAATTTATTGATTACAAAAATAAATTTAACGTTACACTTCAAATGAATTCAAATAAAGAGATCGTACTCACACACTCACACAAGAGCTAAATCCTTACGCCTAGGAAAAACACCTTAATTAAACACTTAAACCTAGGAAAATACAAAAGGAAATACTGGTCGATGAATGCTTTGTATCACCCAAGAGTGGGAGCACTGGAGACTGTGGTCTAAGTAGAGCCTGGCTGACTTCTCACTTGTTGGAGCACAGATCCTTCCTCCGTCAGAGCAAACACTGGACTGAGTAAGTCGTGGTGTGTGTTAATTCGACTGCTAATGATGAAATCTAGTGGGAGAGGGAGAGAGGTATAGGGGTACCAACCACACCACGTATTCTCGCCGTCTGTAACAGTGATAGTTGCGTAGGGTATCAGAGCAAGGGGTGCCGAAAATTTTTTGAGAGGGTGTACTTCCTGCTTTTGCTGGCCTCAGTACTAACGAGGCATATATGCTCGATGGGGTCCCTTCCATCCAGTTGTCTTCCATCTTGCTGGATTTTTGCTCTCATTCAGCCTGTCCCAAAGAAGGGTAACCATTCCCAGCCCTCTAACTATAGTCCAATTGCCTTAACATCCCTTATCTCTAAAGTTTTTAAATCTATTATTTAAAAAAAAAATAAAAATCACCTTTTCTAAGAGAACCTTCATTCTTATCGCCAGAATGGGTTCTGCCAGGGACGCTCCACTGGCCATCTTCCCACTTTATTCCAGACTTCTGGCCATCCTCCTTTCGGGACTTTGGTGAATGCTTTGCCGTTTCACATGACATCTCAAAGACTTTCGATAGAGTCTGGCATAAATCTTTAATTTCCAAACTGCCCTCTTTAGCTTTTTATCTTTCTGCCAGTGCCTTCATCTCAATGTACGTTTCTGGTCGTTCTATAGCTGCTGTTGTTGGCGGCCACTGTTCTTCTACTAGAGCTGTTAACAGTGGATTCCTCAGGGCTCTGCCCTAACACAAATTCTCTTCCTTTTCTTCATCAGTGACCATCTAATTTGTACTTCTAACCCAGTGTTTCTCAAACTTTTTGACTTCATTCCTCGCTCGTGGGGATGTTAATATTCTCGTGCCCCCCTCCAGTTTTCTCTTAAGCCCATCACAAATAATGATTTTTTAAAAATCAGTTTTGGCGCTTTCCGCTTATATTAATGCTGAAAACTATCAATCAGGATGCATATTTTGTTACATATCAATGGGATAGATGACACTCCTTACCTTCAGTCAGTCAACTGATTCGAGGCTGAGTCACTGATAACTCATATCTCATATCTAGGTCCACATCCAACCGGTTTCTGCTTTTACTATTTATGTGTAGAAGGGAGGAGAAACCAGACACGCATAAATCTGTTATGGAATATGGCAAGAGGACTCCAAGTGCGACTTCACTAACTTTTGGATATGACTGATCCGCAGAGCACCAGAACAAAGAGATATTTCTTCATAAAGGTCTCTGGCAGCAGAATCATTCTTGAGGTCAAGGAATTTGTCCTGAAAATCATTGGGAACTGCAGCAACATCAAGAATATCAGAGAAAGGATTCCTCACCAAATTCCGTTCTTCCTCCTTGAATTTTGAGATGTATCTTTTGAGCTCACTTTCCAATTCAAATGCTGAATTATTTCACTTTTGAGTGATGGGTCAAGTAGGTGATCCTCTTCAGTCTCCTCAAGAACAGTTGAAAGAGTCTCAGACATGACAACATTTTCTACACTCACTTTCCTTTGCCAGTTCTGGAGTATAGCAAGAATTGCACGCATATTGACTGGGGTAAAAATAATCAGGTTGTTTTTAATGCATCAAAGACTCAGTTTTTGCACCTATCAACCCGACAAAATCTTCCACAGGTATACCCACTAATGTTTATTAATATTCAGCTTAATCCTGCATCTTCGTCGAACATGCTTGGGATTTCATTTACTCAGGACTTTTCTTGGAAAGATCATATTACATCTCTTGTAAAATCTGCTTCCAAGAGTTTGGGTGTGCTAAGCCGACTCCGTTCCTTCTTTACCCCTGCACAAATGTGGATTCTATACAGGTGTTTTATCCGCCCCTGCGTGGAGTACAACTCTCATGTGTGGGAAAGCTCCCCACATACAGCTTTTCCCAACAGGGTGGAGTCAAAGGCTTTTCGTCTCATTAACTCTCCCCCTCTTACTGACTCCCTTCAACCTCTGTCTCTTCGCCGCACTGTTGCATTTTTATCTCTTTTCTGTAACTACTTAAATGATCATTGTTCCTCTGAACTGTCTGCATGCATTCCTCCACCTCTACGACGGTCGCATAGCACCTGTCTAGCAGCAAACTCTCATCCCTTTTCTGTCCAACTCTCTAATGCAAGAGTTAACCGTTACTCCCAGTCCTTCATTTATGCAACAGGTCAACTCTGGAACTGTCTCCCTCTGTCTGTATTTCCTGCTTCCTATGATCTCCAATCTTTCAAACGCAGTGTGTCCAGGCATCTCGAAATGAATGGATCTTGGATTTGGCTCTCTCTTGTATTTTCTTTTTCTCTTGGAAGGAACAGTTTTGCGGGCTCGTTGCCTTTGGTTCCTTCTTCCATAAAAAAAAAGAAATACAATCAATGAAGTGAAATATATTTCTTTCCTTGCCTTGTAGCTTGAGATTCAGCTTGTTTAGCTACTCGAAAATGTCGGCCATGTATGGAAGACGTTACTCCCATAATGCCTGTTTGAAGACAATACATCTTTCCTCCTTTTCATTTCCAGGAAAAGTTTAAATTCTCTCAAAAACTCAAATACTCTGTTCACAACATTACCCTTGGAAAACCACCACTTGGAGTAAAAGAGGAGGGATTCACGTTCTCAATCCATGTCTTCACAGAGTTTCTGGAAAAGGCGAGAATTCAGATCTACTGTTTTCACGAAATTGACACATTTTTAACCACTACCCCCATGATCTTGCAAAGGGCATCAGGGAGGGTTTTTGACGCCAGTGCAAAACGATGGATCATACAGTGAACGACTTTCGCATTCGGAGATACTTCCTTGAAATGTTTCTGAAGCCTTGTTTTCGATCCCAGCATTATTACTCTTCTATCATCTTCAGGTGGTTTTACATTGGGTGACAAGCCTAACGGCTTCCTGTAAGCTTGGAAACCATGTACAACGCTGGATGGTAATCATATAACCATATACGTGTCCCCTAATTGTCAACAAGTGGTTTGGCGGAGGGTTAGTGCCCCTCCTCTTAAAACAATTGACTCAAAGTCAATCGGCCACCCCTTACGGGATTATAGCGTCTGGCGATAGATAGGTAGATAGTGTCACGAATCAAATTCGCGACATTTCCCTTTTGTTAGAAGCCACGAACTATTAGTGGAAAACTCACTGTGTATCGCTCCGTTAACCGTTTCTCTCTCCATTTCGGGGTATACTTTTCAAAACATTCGTCACTGTTTCAAAAGTGACCGATTTAATGCACGTCACTAAGTGCTCTACTGAGCGATACTATTGTTTCTTTATTGTTCGCCCCTGCTTGCCTCAACCGTTAAAAAATGCGGCCTATAGCGCCCATTTCTTTCCCACGACTTACTCAGTCCAGTGTTTGCTCTGACGGAGGAAGGATCTGTGCTTCAACAAGTGAGAAGTCAGCCAGGCTCTACTTAGACCACAGTCTCCAGTGCTCCCACTCTTGGGTGATACAAAGCATTCATCGACCAGTATTTCCTTTTGTATTTTCCTAGGTTTAAGAGTTTAATTAAGGTGTTTTTCCTAGGCGTAAGGATTTAGCTCTTGTGTGAGTGTGTGAGTACGATCTCTTTATTTGAATTCATTTGAAGTGTAATGTTAAATTTATTTTTGTAATCAATAAATTTAACAGTTCTTTTTCTTGAGCTTAATGTAATGTAAACTCTTGTTTCATTTCTCCATAATTAAGCTTATTTCCCACATAGCTCCTAGCTTGCATAAACGTTTTGCTATTCATAACTGGTACTTAGGCCAGTCTTGTTGTATTAACTTAAAATCCGTTGTGCCACCTAGGAGTTAAGCATCAGCAAGAACCTGATGTTACTATTAGTTATTTATTGTCAGGGGTGAAGTAACTTTCTCCAGAGGCTAACAGTACAGTCACAACAATTGAGTAATTAGTCTTTGCTGTGTATTGTCGAGAAAGTTTATAAATTCTCTTTCTTAGAGAATCGCTTGAAGAAGTCAGCATAAAGTAATCGTTGCTTGATTTAGTAAGACGATCATTGTCCCTGCTCTTCAATATTATTGAATATTGTTATCAATTAAATAATATTTAGCATTTATTTTAAAAACACCGTGATATATTTAAAAACCCTGTGACAATTGGCGACCTCATTCCAGGATATTAACTCCTAGCTCTAAAGCTATTCACGAGATAGTACTCACTCGTTCATATTTAGGAATTTATCATTAAAGTTTATAGGCACAAGTTTACTGGTATTTACCGTTAATTTAGCAAGTGAATTTTTGCTTTATTAATTCATAGAGTACTTAACTTTATTTAGTACTTTTTTTTTGGTAACGCCGGACGATTTTATTCACTCCTGGGTAGCCGCCGTACCCATTGCGTTAATTATTGAGTCTTCCCAGTCATTTGCATTTTTGCTCTAACCTTTGCCAGTTAACTAGATAAGACTGGTCACCACTAGCTTGTGTCTGTACTCTTTACTTGTGTTTATTAGTATTCGTTTGCGAAGCAGTCAGTACTCAGTTTCGGTTTGCTTAATAAATTAGCGCCATGGCTACCGCTGTATTTTTACAGGAAGCCAAAGAAATGGGTCTTACAGACCCAACTGAAATTAAAGAGTACATACTCTCACGGCATAATATGGACCAGCAGCGCAAAAATGATGCCCGTGAAGAGCGTAAGATTCAGCGCGAATATGAGCGAGAACAGCGTCAGGAACGCGAAAAGGAGCGCGAATACGAGCGAGAACAACGGGAATACGAGCGGGAACAACGTGAATATGAACGTGCCGAACGAGAGGCACGAGAAAAACATGAACTTGAAGTGCTGAAGCTCGAGCGAGATTCCTTGGCTTCAGACACATCTGGTGCAGTTGGTTCAAGCTCCACGAGCGCTCTCCCTGCACATGTCCTGGCGACCCCACGCATCAAGCTTCCTTCATACAAGGAAAGCGAGCGAATCGAGCCGTACATAGCTCGTTTTGAGGACATGGCAGACATGTATCAACTGGATGAGGCAGCTAAGCGGCTTCAGTTTCTTAGCCTATTTGAGGGCCCTGCCCTCGATATTCTCCACAGAATTCGTGGAGACAATCTCACATATGAGATGATGAAAGCTGCACTCATTAAGGCGTATGGTCTCACAGTAGATGACGCCAAAGTTCAGTTCATGCGAGCTTGTCTCCAAGACAAGGAGACAGCTGTTCAGTTCCTTGATCGTCTCACTGCTTACTTAAATGAGTGGATGGAGAAAGATGAAACTCCTTCCACGCGTGAGGGGATAATTGACCTTATGCTGCGTACACAGCTAGAGAGGTCGTGGCCTGCTGAGCTCATAGCACAGCTTAAGATCTGCCAGGGGAAAGATGCCAGCCAAATGGCAGAAAAAGCTGACGCATTCTTTACTGCATACGGGTATCAAGCTTGTAAGCAAAACACCTGGAGCAGAAAAGAACCTGATAAGTCTGGGAAGCCGTCTCAGACTGAACCCCAGGAACAAGGCTATTCTCAGAATAATGGCCAAGGTCCAAAACCGCAGTGGAAGGACCAGGGGCAAAACACTCAGAAACCTGAGTGGAAGAGGTACAACAAGTACCCTAACCAGCAGCAGTATCAGCCACGCAACTGACCGTCTGGACCATAGAGGTAGGATTAGGGTAGAGGCGGCGTGAGAAGGCTCCGGTGAAGCCAGAGAACTATCAAACGGCCATATTGGTCAAGTCAAGAGGTCACGGCAACACCTACCTGACTTGAAGAAGATTGCTGTGCACTTCTACCTCTATGGCTGTTCTTGAGGTTTTATCCACATTACAAGACAAACTTATCTTCACCACTTTAGAAAGTCATATGTCTGCCAGTGACCCTCTGCACAACCACCTTGTCTTACTTATCAAAGCAGTCGCAGAGACATATTTACAAGTGCGGTATTCCTATGCAGGAAAGCACTTTACAGCAAGAAATATTGTCTTAAAAAATATCAAGAGTAGGACTGCTATGAATAAGGTAGTACTGTTTAGTGGTTTAGGAATAATGCATGAGTAAATAATTTGTTGCCATATAAAGTCTCAAATGTATAAACGGTTGTTTCTATATCCTTTTAGGTTAGTATGCAAATATAGATAAATAAATAAAGATAATACATATTTTTTTCTGTTTGCAACTAAGAAAACACTCGTGCCTGGTCAGCAGAACCAAGTCAGACAGCTGTCAAAGGGGTCGCCGCCATGTTGGTCGAGTCAGGTCTGTCGGCTTCACTGACCTACCCTTGGTTAATCCCTTATGCCGCCTCTACCTACTCCTACCTCTATGGTCTGGACAAACTTTTTCACCACCAGCTCAAAAGAGGCAGGAAGCGAACGCAGCCTTCATTCCTCAGCAGCAGCACGGTGGTCACGTCCCTACCAGTATGGGTACTTCCCCACAGTTCACTAGTCCCACAGTGACAGTGAACCCCCCTCCACAGATGGCCAATGTTCCATCTTCCCATGCAGTGAGTACGAATCCTCAAGTATATCACCCTCAAGGCACAATGTTTGCCGCATCAATTCAGCAGCCTCATGAGTGGCTAGCTGCTTCCTCCACAGGCCCTCCCACAGGTGACAGTACCTTCCTTGTTCAGCCAGGGTTTGTGGGAGGCATTCCTGTGAAGGTCCTGAGAGACGATGGTTCCTCAGGTTGCTCTGTTAAACAGAGTTTAGTTCGGCCTGAGCAGTATACAGGTCGACAGATCCATGCAAACCTTATTGATGGATCAGTGAGATTGTTCCCTGAGGCATGTATCCAGGTGGCATCTCCATTTTATACTGGTACGACACTTGCAGTTGTCATGCCAGAACCCTTATTTGACCTCATAGTAGGAAACATTCATGGAGTCAAGGATAGTTGCTCCAATGATGATGCTACTCAGACTTCGGCTGCTGCGGTAACACAAGCCATGACTGAGGCTCCAGACTGTGTCACCCCAGTGATCATTGAATCGCCGCAAGATCTGATGTGTAGTCAACTTGTTGTGCAAGAACAATATTCTGACCCAACACTTGCTGCCGTGCAGAACAAACAAAAGGGTCGAGTGATAAAGTATTCACGGGGAGGTCGAGCCAAGTTCCTTCGCAAACAAGGGCGGCTCTACCATGAGTCACGAACACCCGAGGGCGAGGTTCGACTGCAGTTTGTCGTTCCCGCCAAGTACCGCCTAGCAGTGTTACAATGGGGTCATTGTTCAGCCTCAGGAGGTCACATGGGCAAAAGGAAGACCCAGGGCCGTATCCGAGCTGATTTTTTCTGGCCAGGGATGGGACGAGACATAGATAGTTTTGTCCGTTCCTGCAGTGTGTGCCAAAGTATCACCACTAATCAGGGACATGCCCTTCCTGTGCCATTTGTAACCACACCCGTAATCTCTGAGACAGTTGAGAGACAGGGTATTGGCCCCACAGGACACATCATGTCCAGGGCCTGTACATACATATTATGTACCGTTAGTTAAGGGGGAAGTTGAGAGGCGACTTGAGGCTATGGAAGACCCGAGTTTGCACAAGGATTCTCAGCTCCCCGATACTAATATAAGTACTGTAGGTTAAGGGGGAAGTTCGAGAGAGAACTCCGCAGAGGCAACTCTAGGCTATGGAAGACCCGAGTTTGCACAAGGATTCTCAGCTCCCCGATATTAATATAAGTACTGTAGGTTAAGGGGGAAGTGAGAACTCCGCAGAGGCGACTTGAGGCTATGGAAGACCCGAGTTTGCACAAGGATTCTCAGCTCCCCGATACTAATATAAGTACTGTAGGTTAAGGGGGAAGTTTGAGAGAGAACTCCGCAGAGACGACTCTAGGCTATGGAAGACCCGAGTTTGCACAAGGATTCTCAGCTCCCCAATACTAATATAAGTACCGTAGGTTAAGGGGGAAGTTCGAGAGAGAACTCTGCAGAGGCGACTCGAGGCTATGGAAGACCCGAGTTTGCACAAGGATTCTCAGCTTCCTGATATTAATATAAGTACTGTAGGTTAAAGCACAGGTTGAGGACCCGTGTGCAGTTCGAGGCTATGGAAGACCCGAGTTTGCACAGGGATTCTCAACTTGCGGACCATAATCGTGTGCTATTATTAATGGCGACCTCGAATGTAAGTCGTAGCACTGATTGCTAGGCAGAGAGAGTAATTGTAACATAATAAAATTTTGTCTCATTAACACTTTTGATGCTCCACCTCAATTGATTATGCAGGTACAGCAATGGGTGTAGCAGTTTTGCTGTGCGGGCCGGCTGATTGTCTGCCGCACGCTGCCGCCTCTTCTCCTCTGCCTTCATCGTCGCCATATTATTTACTGTCATTTTACACGTAGGTACAGTTACACTACAACTGTCACACCTACACCGTGTATTACATACACCACGCTACACAACAATTAGTTGTCAGTGTAAATGTAGCGACTTTTCACTCAGTTTGACCTGAGTACAGGATTTTCACCATCGTCACGGAGTTTTTCCCTCAAGCTTGCTTCTATTAACGTAAATACGAGGTGTTTTCGCTCACTGGCGACTGCGACTTTCTCCTGTAGCAGGATAGCACAAACACCACAGTGTGAATCTTGTGTGAATGACTTAGGATGTGTACATATATATATATATATCCACAAATTTTTTCCCATAAGGAAAAAATTTAATTTTGTAGGGGCGTAATGTCACGAATCAAATTCGCTACATTTCCCTTTTGTGAGAAGCCACGAACTATTAGTGGAAAACTCACTGTGTATCGCTCAGTTAACCGTTTCTCTCTCCATTTCGGGGTATACTTTTCAAAACATTCGTCACTGTTTCAAAAGTGACCGATTTAATGCACGTCACTAAGTGCTCTACTGAGCGATACTATTGTTTCTTTATTGTTCGCCCCTGCTTGCCTCAACCGTTAAAAAATGCGGCCTATCGCGCCCATTTCCTTCCCACAACTTACTCAGTCCAGTGTTTGTTCTGACGGAGGAAGGATCTGTGCTCCAACAAGTGAGAAGTCAGCCAGGCTCTACTTAGACCACAGTCTCCAGTGCTCCCACACTTGGGTGATATACTGTAAAGCATTCATCGACCAGTATTTCCTTTTGTATTTTCCTAGGTTTAAGAGTTTAATTAAGGTGTTTTTCCTAGGCGTAAGGATTTAGCTCTTGTGTGAGTGTGTGAGTACGATCTCTTTATTTGAATTCATTTGAAGTGTAACGTTAAATTTATTTTTGTAATCAATAAATTTAACAGTTCTTTTTCTTGAGCTTAATGTAACGTAAACTCTTGTTTCATTTCTCCATAATTAAGCTTATTTCCCACATAGCTCCTAGCTTGCATAAACGTTTTGCTATTCATAACTGGTACTTAGGCCAGTCTTGTTGTATTAACTTAAAATCCGTTGTGCCACCTAGGAGTTAAGCATCAGCAAGAACCTGATGTTACTATTAGTTATTTATTGTCAGGGGTGAAGTAACTTTCTCCAGAGGCTAACAGTACAGTAACAGCAATTGAGTAATTAGTCTCTGCTGTGTACTGTCGAGAAAGTTTATAAATTCTCGTTCTTAGAGAATCGCTTGAAGAAGTCAGCATAAAGTAATCATTGCTTGATTTAGTAAGACGATCATTGTCCTTGCTCTTCAATATTATTGAATATTGTTATCAATTAAATAATATTTAGCATTTATTTTAAAAACACCGTGATATATTTAAAAACCCCGTGACAGATAGGTCACCGGAGCCCCATCAATAGACTCCACAACAATTTTCCCAAGCTACTCCGTTAGCTGTGAAGACCGAATTAACTTTTTTTTTTTTTTTTTATCTAAAGTTTTGTGTTAGTTTCAAACGTGTAAAGAACTGATATCCATCTTTGATATCATGCATGAATACATACCTAACAAGCATGAGTAGCTGTGCACAAGAGCTATATCCGTTCACTCATACTAATTTACTGTGAACATGCCAGTTTGAGACAATTTATTCTCCTGTATAACTTGTTCCATTATATCAGCTGAAATTTCATTAATTCTCCGTTTCACTGTGTCGTTTGACAAGGAAATCAGCTAAATCTTTTGTGCATTGACTCTCCAAGAACCTGCTTGACCATCTTTACAGCTCACAGTTTAATTAAAGTTTCACCATTCGTGTGGGCCTTTTTCTTCCTTGCTGTTTCAAGGGAAACCTCCTGTACACGTAAGTTCTGTTCTGTTGTTGCAAATCACCACTTCCATCCCGTCTCTATTTTCCCAAACTCTGTTCTTCGCGCTTGGAGAAACTGGGGTCTTTCTCCGCATACTGAGGGTGGATTGTCGTCAAATGATGCTTCAGCTTACTAGGTCTCATAGAATCATTTCCCAGCACTTTGAAACACACCACACACGGAGGTTTCTCGATGCCATCAGTGAGAACTGATATAAATCCGTAGTTAATGTATTCATCATTGTACTTCCACTTCTTATCAGCACTTGCAGCCATCGCAAATCTATGTTAAAAAAAAAAAAAAAAAAGAAAGACGAGTGCCAAAGTTTAAAAGTATGAGGCCGCTTGCAGCAAATTGAATTAGTTCACTACACTGATTTAAAATCACTGTCGGAAAAAACAAATCCCCAGCGTTAAACGATTTCCACCAAATTAGCATGATTTATTTTCATTTACACATAAGTAAATTAAATTTTATTAAGTTACTGATTTCAGTATTTGATTTTTCAAACAATACTGCATTCACTTGTTCGTTATTTTTTGTTTCTCATAAGTAAAAATAAGTTTAAAGTAACTTTTGAGTTATTAATGTAGATATTACGACATGTGCAATTGAAGCAAAATTTGTCTGGCATCAGAGTAACTATTAAATTCTCCGAATTCTACGCGTGGTTGCCGGGTTCCGTCGTCGCCTTTACTTATGCAAAGATTATGTAAAATCATGGTTAAACTGTACGAAAACAATGTGAAATACGTGAAATTGCCAAATGCTGCAGGAAGGAGAAAGGTGACAAGCTTAAACACGTGCCCCCCTCACCCGAATACAAGGCAAACACACTCAGATTTACTACTTACATTAGCCCGCCATGACTCTCCTAAAATCCTGCCGTGGCCCCCTAGGGGGCCATGGCTTCCTTAAGAGCCAGTGAGGTATAAGAAATCGTGTTATCCCCCGCCTTACGAGGTGGAGTGATCATGTTTTTGCCTTCCTGTGTGTGTGTGTGTGTGTGTGTGTGTGTGTGTGTGTGTGTGTGTGTGTGTGTGTGTGTGTTGTGTGCGTTTTCCCGTTATATCTCATGAATGGCTTGAGTTATCAACATGAAACCTTCAGGGTAACGAGACACGGCCAAAATCTTTGCCGA
This sequence comes from Coenobita brevimanus, assembly GCF_032717465.1. Taxonomy (NCBI): domain Eukaryota; kingdom Metazoa; phylum Arthropoda; class Malacostraca; order Decapoda; family Coenobitidae; genus Coenobita; species Coenobita brevimanus. The sequence goes on from NC_137032.1 coordinate 18,097,216, forward strand.
GTTCGAAAATGGTCACTCGGGGTCAACGTCATGGTCACCAAAATGGCTGCCAAAGGTCAAGCAGTTTTTATCGCTTGCCTTTAGCACCATTATATCTCATAAACGGCTTGAGTTATCAACGTGAAACCTTCAGGGTATCAAGATATGGTAAAAATCTTGGATTTAGCCAATAGTATATTCTGGTGGGCGATTAGTATTCGGTTCCCGAATGCTTTTCTTTCATTTTTAATGCATCCAAAACGTAGTCCTTACATCTTTCAAACCGTTAGAATTTTCCGCTGGAGTATCCTCTAATTTTTTACAATATTCAGCTAGATCGTAGTTTGTCTTTGAACATACCTGAGGTTTTATTCTTTCGATATGTATCTTGGAGAGATCATATTATCACCTCCCCTGTAAAATCTGCATCCATGAGATTGGGTGTGCTAAGCTGATCCCATGCCTTCTTTACTTCTGCACAGTAGTTAATTATATATAGGGGTTTTATTTGCTCCTGTGTAGAATACAGTGCTCATGTGTGGGGAGACCCCCCCCCCTTCCACATACAGCTCCTCCCAACAAAGTGAAGTCAAAGGCTTGGTCTCATTAACTCTCCTTCTCTTTCTGACTCACTTCAGCCTCTGTTTCTTCACTGCACCATTGCAGCTTTATCTCTTTTCAGTGTTCACTGCTCTTCCGAATTGTCTGCTTGGATCCCTCCGCCACTATGACGGGTGCATAGCATCCGTCTAGCAGCAAACTCTCATCTCTTTTATGCTCAACACTCCAAAGCAGCAGTTAATCGTTACTCCCGATCCTTTATATATGCAGCAGGTTAACTCTGAAACTGTCATCCTGTCTGTATTTTCTACTGCCTACGATCTCCAGTTTTTAAATGCAGTTTGTCAGGGTATCTTGTAATGAACGGTTCTTGATTTTGGCTCTCTATTTCGTTTTTAAGAAAGAGTATTGCGGATTCCTGGCGTTCGATTCCTTCTTTCTAATATTTAAATAAATCTGAACTGGTCATATTCATCGTCTTAAGCATTTTCCCTATTTGACCTCAGCAGTATCCTTTTTTTCAAAAAAAAAAAAAAGACCAACAATATACTTCTTTCGGGGAAAGGGTGTGCCTCTCTCTCTCTCTGTCTCTCTCTCTCTCTCTCTCTCTCTCTCTCTCTCTCTCATATACTGTATATATATATATATATATATATATATATATATATATATATATATATGAGAGAGAGAGAGAGAGACTTTCTACTGAAGGCAAAGAAGGAAGGCAGAGGGACGAAGGACTATAAAAAACACACCTTTATTGAAAGGGTTGGTACTCTAATTACTGCACACGTCTTAGGGATGGGACTCTCTCTCTCTCTCTCTCTCTCTCTCTCTCTGCAAAATGCATTTGTAAAAATTCTTAAGTATTTTTATATACCAATTATTGTCTAAGTAATTAGATCCGTGTTTAAGTACACAGATGAAATGTCTTTATAAAAAGAACATTTTATTACTGTCACAGGGGATGTGAAATTATGAATTAATAATGTTAGATGTTACTTGAAAACAGAGACAAGGAATTGACTTGTGAAAATCAGCAGTAAGTTTACTTTATGCCAGCTTACTTCGCCGATTCTCTAAAGACGAGAATTTATAAACTTTCTCAACAGTACAAAGCAGAGACTAATTACTCACGAGTGCTGTTTGTAGTACTGTTAGCCTCTCGAGAAAGTGACTCCACCTGTAACAATCATTAACTAATGCTAATAATCATAAACAGGTTCTTGCTGATGCAAACTCTAGCACAACAGATTTAAGTTTGATTCAAACGAACTGGTCTAAGTACCAGTTAAGGATTATGTAAAGAGTTTGTGCAAACTAGTAGCGGCAACTAAAATAAGCTTTATGTGGAGAAATAAAACACGATTCTAATTACATTAACCTCAAGGAAAAGAACGGTAAATTTATTGATAACAATAAAATAAATTTACGTTATATGAATCTCAAAAATGAATTCAAAATAACAAGGAGAATACACTCACTCGCTCATTCAAAAGCTAAACACACTTAAGCCTAGAAAAACAAATAGAAATACTGGTCGGTGGAGGGGAGCCAAACGAAAAGACTGGGTGCCGGTGATGAACATCAAACGCTGCAATTCACTAAGCCCACTTCGCCAATTCACCGTCTAGGTGGAGATTCAGGAACTCGCTGTATAATGGAGGCGCTGCTCTACACTGGGCATAAACGGTCCTACACTCAAGGCGACTCAAAGCTGACCAAATTCAGACTATGAAAGGTGGTGAGAGATGGCTGTGTTCGCTGGAAGTAGGGCGTGGCCTAACTTTAACGGTCAGTGGAAAGAAAGTGAGCGATATAGGCTCACAATAAATCACTCAGTGAAAGCACTAATGTCGTGGATAAGAATTATCACTGGTGAAACAGTGAGAAATGTTCTAAAAACCATCCCGATCGGAGTGAATACGAGAATGGTTGAACTGAGTGATGCGCAGTGGGAATTCCAGTAGAATTCTTGGTTTTCTCACTAAAGTACAATGTCACGAATTTATGAATACGCTCGCGCGAATTCGTGACATTACACCCCATCAAAATCTTTTTTTTTTTTTTCAGAAAAATTTTCGATATACATACATATAAATCCTAACTCAGTCACACAAGATTCACACTGTGGTTTGTGTAATATCCTAGTACAGGAGAAAATCACAGTTGCCCATGAGCATAAAAACCTTGTATTTACGTTAATAGAAGCAAGCTTGAGGAAAAAACTCCGTGATGACGGTGAAAAATCTTGTACTCAGGTCAAACTGAGTGAAAAGTTCGCTACATTTACATTAACAACTAATTGTTATGTAGTGTGATGTATGTAATACACTGTGTAGGTGTGACGTTTGTGGTGTAACTGCCTACATGTAAAATTATATAATACAAATCAATAGTAAACAAAAACGACGAGGCAGAAGAGAAGAGGCGGCAGCATGCGGCAGAGACGATCAGCTGATCTGCACAACAAAATTGCTACACCCACCAGCTGCACCTGCGAAAGCAATCAAGGTGGAGCATCAAAAGTGTCAGTGCGACAAACGGTTTATAATACTGACTGCCTGGCAGTCAGTATGTATACTACAAAGAGTACACCCTAGCCGAAAATGTTAAGTGACAGCCAAGCTTTGTATATTCGATGTCCCCATTATTTTCGTATTGGATACATTATTAACCAGAAAACATGGTCCCAGGACAGAATCTCAAAGGATCTTATAGTTTACTGGTTAAACCCTAAACCTACATTATTATTAACCAGGAAACGTGGTCCCAGGACAGAATCTCAAAGGACCCTTATAGTTTACTGGTTAAACCCTACTCTACACTTATGATTAACATTGGCAAGCTGAGAATCCCTGCACAATCTCGGGCAGGTCACATTTTAACACCCACCGTTGGTGTGAACACTCATGTGGATAATATGCATTCTCCAGGAATCCTCAGAGAGGCCCACAGCTCGAGACACCGCAAGATAATTCAAATACAGCCTCGGATTGTCTCTGTGGGGTTCTCGAACTTCCCCCTTAACCTAAGGTATACATGTATATACAGGCCCTGGACATAATGTGTCCTGTGGGACGAACAGGCGAGACGTCAGCTCTGCACCCACATCACCACTGCCCTCTCTTTCAACTGACTCAGAGATTATGGGTGTGGATTCAGACGGCACAGGAAGGACATGTCCCTGAATGGTGGTACATTGATACACATTGCAGGAACGCACAAAGCTATCTATTTCTTAAGTCTCATTTAAGGCCAGAAAAAGTCAGCACGGATACAGCCCTGGGTTTTCCTTTTGCCCATGTGACCTCCTGAGGCTGAACAATGACCCCAGTCTAACACTGCTTGGCGGTACTTAGCAGGAACGATGAACTGCAGTCAAACCTCGTCATGGAGTGTTCGTGACTCACGATAGAGCTGTCCTTGTTTACGAAGGAACCTGGCTTGACCTCCCCGTGAATACTTAATCACTCTACCTTTTTGTTTCTTCTGCACGGCAGCAAGTGTTGGGTGAGAGTATTGTTCTTGGACAAAATCTTGACTACAAATCAGATCTTGTGGCGATGCCATGGTCACCAGGGTGACACAGTTTGGAGCTTCGGCCATGGCTCGTGTTTCTGCAGCAGAAGTCTGAGTAGTGTCATCGATGGTGCAACTATACTTGGCACCTGGAAATGCCTATTATTAGGTCAAACAAAGGTTCTGGCATGACAACTGCAGCTGTCGTACCAGTGTAAAATGGAGATGCCACCTGGATACATGCCTCAGGGAACAATCTCACTGAACCATCAATAAGCTGAGCTTGGATCTGTCAACCTGTGTATTCCTCAGGCCGAACTAGACTCTGCCTGACAGAGCAACCTGAGGAACCATTGTCTCTCAGGACCTTTACAGGAACGCCTCCCATGAACCCTGGCTGAACAAAGAAGGCACTGTTGCCTGTGGGAGGGCCTGTGAAGGAAGCAGCCAGCCACTGATGAGCTGCTGAATGAATGATGCGGCAAACATGGTGCCCTGAGAACTAGATACCTGAGGGGTCGTACTCACTGTCTGAGGAAATGGAGCATTGACCATCTGTGGAGGAGGGTTCACTGTTGCTGGGGGACTAGTGAACTGTGGGGAAGTACCTGTGTTGCTAGGAACGACACCACCGTATTGTTGTCGAGGAATGAAGGCGCATTCACCTCCTGTCTTCGATACACTGCTGAAAAGGATAGTACCGACCTTTGATTGCGTGGCTGATACTCCTGGTGGTTAGGGTACTTGTTATACCCTTCCAGTCAAGTTTCTGGGTATTTTGCCCCTGGTCCTTCTTCTGTGGTTTGTTTGGACCTTGGCCATTATTCTGAGAACGGCCTTGTTGCTGGGGTTCAGTCTGAGACGCTTTCCCAGGTTTGTCAGCTTTCCTGTTCCATGTGTGTTGCTTATGAGTTTGATACCCATACGCAGAGAAGAATGCATCAGCCTTCTCCACCATTTGGCTGGCATCCCTTACCTGGCAGATCTTAAGCTGAGCCATAAGCTCAGCAGGCCACGACTTTTCTAGCTGCATGCGCAGCATAAGGTCAATTATCCCCTCTCGCGTGGGAGGAGTTTCATCTTTCTCCATCCACTCGTCTAAGTAAGCAGTAAGCTGATCAAGAAACTGAACAGCAGTCTCCTTTTCTTGTAGACGTGCCCTCATAAACTAACTCCTGGCGTCATCAACTATGAGACCGTACCCTTTGATAAGTGCAGCCTTCATCATCTCATACCTGAGATTGTCTCCACGAATTCTGTGGAGAATATCGAGGGCAGGGCCCTCAAACAAGCTAAGAAACTGGAACCTCTTAGCTGCCTCACCCAGCTGGTGCGGCTGAGCCAGGTCTTCGAAACGAGCTATGAATGGCTTGATTCGCTCGCTTTCCTTGTATGTAGGAAGCTTGATGTGTGGGGTCACCAGAACATGTGTAGGGAGAGCGCTCATGGAGCTTGGGTTAGCTGCACTAGATGTGTCTGTAGCCAAGGAGTCTCGCTTGAGCTTCAGCATCGCAAGTTCATGTTTCTCACGTGCCTCGCGCTCGGCACATTCGTGTTCTTATTGTTCTTGCTCGTATTGACGTTCTCTCTCTCGCCGTTCTCACTCGTACTCACGTTCTCTTTCGCATTGTTCTCGGTCGTGTTCGCATTGTTTTTGCTCGTGTTCATGTTCTCTCACATTCCTTGAGCTGTTTTCGCTCATGTTTGCGTTGTTCTCCCTCGTGTTCACGTTGAATTCTATGCTCTTCACGAGCATCATTCTCACGTTGCTGTTCGTAACTAAACTGTGAGAGGATGTACTCCTTTATTTGTTTGGGGTTGCTAAGCCTCATATCTTTAGCTTCCTGTACATATATATTAGTAGTTATGATGCTAACTCAATTAAGGCTGAGTGGACTAAAGACTGAGTACTGACTGCTATTTTGCAGAGAAATGCCAATAATCAAGGGTAAAGAATATAGGCACAGGTTGGTGGTGACCAGTTTTATCTAGTTAAGCTGGTAAAGAAAGAAAAAAAAACTGACTGGGAAAGCTATTATGTAAATTTAATAGAAATGAATCAATAGCCACCAGTAAGATAGTGCCTATAGACTTTAATGTTAAATACCTAGGTGTGAGTGAGTGACTATTATCTCGTTAGTAACTTTAGAGCTAGGAGTTAATATCCTGGCGAGGTCGCCAGATGTCACGGGGGGGGGGGATGTGAAATTATGAATTAATAATGTTAGATGTTACTTGAAAACAGAGACAAGGAATTGACTTGTGAAAATCAAGCAGTAAGTTTACTTTATTCTGACTTACTTCGCCGATTCTCTAAAGATGAGAATTTATAAACTTTCTCAACAGTACACAGCAGAGACTAATTACTCACGAGGCCTGTTTGTAGTACCGTTAACCTCTCGAGAAAGTGACTCCACCCCTGACAATCAATACCTAATGCTAACAATCATAAACAGGTTCTTGCTGATGCAAACTCCTGGCTGGCACAACAGATTTAAGTTTGATACAAAAGAACTGGCCTAAGGACCAGTTAAGGATAATCTAAAGAGTTTCTGCAAACTAGGAGTGGCAACTAAAATAAGCTTAATGTGGAGAAATAAAACACGATTCTAATTACATCAAGCTCAAAGAAAAGAACTGTAAATTTATTGATTACAATAAAATAAATTTATGTTATATGAATCTCAAAAATTAATTCAAAATAACAAGGAGAATACAGTCACTTGCTCATTCAAAAGCTAAACACACTTAAGCCTAGAAAAACAAATAGAAATACTGGTCAGTGGAGGGGAGCCGAACGAAAAGACTGGGCACCCGTGATGAACATCAAACGCTGCAATTTGCTGAGCCTGCTTTGCCAATTCACCGTCTAGGTGGAGATTCAGGAACTCGCTGTACAACAGAGGTGCTGTTCTATGCTGGGCACAAACGGTCCTACAATCGAGGCAACTCAAAGCTGACTAAATTCAGACTAGGAAAGGGGGCGAGAGATGGCCGTGTTCCCCGGAAGTAGGGCGTGGCCTAACTTCAACAGTCAATGGAAAGAAAGTGAGCGATATAGCTCACAATAAATCACTCAGTGAAAGCACTAATGTCGTGGATAAGAATGATCACTTGTGAAACAGTGACAAATGTTCTGAAAACCATCCCGATTGGAGTGAATACGAGAACGGTTGAACTGAGTGATGCCCAATGGGAATTCCACTAGAATTCGTGGCTTGCTCACCAAAGTACAGTGTCACGAATTTATAAATATGCTCGTGCGAATTCGTGACAGTTACATCTGTGTTTAAATGTAGGTATAATATAACATAATACTATATGTAACTACGGTACGTAACTATATAAAACTATAGGTAACAATATGTAAAATAGGTAGTTATATCTGAGTTCTCCAGGAGGAGACAACTATACATCCCTTTTACCTACATTAATCAAGAAAGCCAAACACCCTTGATCATGTGCCAGAAACATGACCGAAACACACACACACACACACACACACACACACACACACACACACACACAAACGTACGCACACGTACGCCCACACACTTTAGCCAGAAGCTAGAGGGGGATATAAGTCCGATATCACATGTAGGAAAGTTAGACAATGAGAGAAAAAGAGAGAGATCACCAGAGAGCGGGAGATTCCCAGAGAGCGACAGGGAGGAGGAGAGTGAGAGTAAAGTAGGAGGACAGCAGCTAGCACAAACTGCTGCTAACCATAGGCTTCATGAGCCATGCCAAGCTCTTAACTTTTATTCATATTACTGCCTCACAATAAACTCCATCGACCCAACTATGCCTATTTCATCATCCCACTTAAAATATGAAGAGAATAACGGAACAGAGAAGGCCTACCCTGACATGTACAATGACTTACCATTACTGTCTCTCCTGGTGCCACTCCCATCAACGATACAACCAGATAACCATCTCTATATAATTACACTCCTCGGCTACGTCTGCTTACATATATACGTATTTAAATACATTTATGTATAAATACTGGTTAGCTCTAGGTATAGCACATCTATCAGGAATGGATATTCTATTCAGCTTCCATTAGTGCACAGCGGGCCAAAGTTCCGTCCTTCTGGGAAGACTAGGAACATTGGAATCTTAACGTAAAAGAATGTTCAATCACTCCCTTAATAAATGTCCTGAAATAAATGCAGGATGATATTCAACTTAATGAAGGGCAGGCAGTAAGTTGGTATGTAAATAACTTTTGCTGTTGAGGCAACTTTAGGCATTTTTAAGTAAGTTAGGCCTAAGGATTCACCAGGCAATCTGATCATATCTCATTACTGTTTTAAGCAATTTTGGAAGTTTTGAATTAGTTTCTGGATAAACAGTGGAGTTTGGGTTAGTGTCCAAATGGTGGACGTTGGCCACAGTATTATGGACAGAGCGTACATAACAGTGAGATGAAAGGATGTTCTGTTATATTACATGGACGGCCACTGGGTATAGAACGAATTAGTATATTCAGTGTCCTTCTTTAATATTAGTTTTTTTTTTTTTTTTTTAATGTGGCTAAGTTCTTTAACACAGACAGATTAGGCAAACATACAACATCAATGCCTTCTTTCACACCAACAAGGCAGACCAAGACTTGTCAGCTCGTGAGGTACCATATGCATCGACTCAGTTGATATCCCTTTTTCATATGTGTTGGCCATCATTGTGTCACATACGGGGATGCATGTAGGGGGGTCAGGTCGTGAGAAGGAGGAGTTATATTTAATCTTAAATAGTACAATTCAGATTGCTTGTCCATTTGGGTTTGGTCTGTGTTTCAGTTGAGGTTAAATACCAGTACATTTGGATACATTGCATGGGTGAATCTCTTGTGTATATTGAGTCCACCCTTAGAAGTGAAACATCTACTCTGTTTTAGATTCTGTAAATTAGAAGGGCGTCTGCCGGTGACCTAAGTTTCTGATGATATTAATGTGAAAGTTATATCATTTGATTTGTTATATGTGAATCTGAATGCATTCTCAGGGGGTAGGAGATTTATATTCCATCGACACCACAAAACAAGACGTGAAGTTTATTTCAGGAAGTATCATTTATCTTGATAAATAAATTCTCAGGTAATTATATTTACCGTATCCATGAGACAAATGAAATGTGTATTACCAGTATTACATCTGATCATCATGGACTGATTACAATTTAAAGTTCACAGTGTGACTGAAGGAGGATAAACAGAGGCTGAATGTTTGGGTCTCATGGTACTGTCATTGGATATGTTTGGTTGCTTCTCGTGGCTCGCTGGCCTTCCCCCCGCTGTTTGCATTTATTTCCCTTAAAGTTATGGAAAGAGCAGACTGGTTTTGAACTGGTATGATGGTGTTTGTTTGCTACCAGGAATGGCGGATCGTTTTCCATCAATAAATTTCTTAAAACCGTCGTCTTCCTAATGGTCATATTTGGTACTGAGTGTGCTTCTCTTGTGAAGCAGCTACATGTTATTATTATCTCATTTCTTTCTGCTATTTGTTACTGGCTGCTGCCTCAGTAATCAGGGATCTGACAGTGAGCAATCTATTCTGGTAGCCATTGTTGCATTAATCTGGGTTTTAACCATGTTAAATGACCAAGCAATGTCGTCATCCTATCTTGGCTAGCCTTAGCTCAGGTTTCCATCAATATGAACACTGCTGAAGCCCAGTTTGGAGCACGGCCACGAGGTATCAGCGGTGATAAAAGACAACTCGCATCACCTTAAAAGGAGAGAAATAAAGTGAAACTGAACCCAAGTGTTGAATACTGTCACAATAGGATATACCAACCAAACACCAGCTGAATAATCTGGTGTGAATACCGTTTTGAAGAGATTACAGGAAAGGAATATCATGAGACTGTTCTTCCAAGGAGTAGACTGTAGCACCAATCGAGCAGGGCAGTACTCCCAAGGTGGATGGAAAGCTGATGACAGGGAGAGCTGGAGCTCCCGTTTTATCAGCCATCGGGACTTGTTTCTGACCATCCCCCTTTGCTGAACTTCTTCAGTTTTTCACTAACTCATAGCCGGCATGCTGTCCAATACAAGTTTCTCTAACTGTCAACACCAGTCTACATGCACAGTACACACTACACTTCCCTTTCAAAATTTAAAAAAAAAAAAAAAAATCGCACACAATAACCAGGCCTTGGAGTCCCCAAGGGGGAGGGCATAAATGCCCCCATCCGCCCCTCTCCCGGTGACGACTCAACAAGATGCCTGGAACCACTGTCTGACTCACTTCTTCTCCATTTCTGCAACATTCGCAACCTTTCCTCTAGCTTTCTGTTGAGCACCACATCTCCTCTAAACCTCACCTTCTCTTCCTGACAGAGACTCAGCTGTCTGAGGTAACTGACAACAAACCCTTTTCTGTTTCCTCATACTTTCTCTATACTCATTTCAAAACCAAAGGTGGCTTCGTGTTCCTAAACTTGATTCTTCTGAATTCTCTACTCTCTGGCTTCAGCTTTCCTGTCATTCTCTGACTAAATATATCTGTGCTGTCTTACTTCTACAATGGAATGCATTCTATCCATTTCTCCTTTCTCTGAAATCTCCATTCAAGGACATTTCAATGTTCACCAACACCTATGGCTCTCCTCTCCTTTCGCTGATCCATCTGGTGAACAAGACTACATCTTTTCTATCCTTAATAACCTAGAGCAGCTTGTACAGCACCCTACCTGTATCCCTGACCGCCTTGCAGAGAGCTCCAGCATGCTTGACCTCTTCCTTACAACTAATCCTTCTGCTTGCACTATGAATCTTTCCTCTCCATTGGGCTCCTCTGATCACAACCTTGTTGCCTTGACCTGTCCTATTGCTCCAGTATGGTCTGTGGACTCTCCAAAGAAACGTCGGTTGTTGCACTTTGAAGCTGCGGACTGGGAGTCCCTCAGGCAGTACTTCTTTGATTTTCCCACCAATGATTATTGCTTCCATGGCCGAGAGCCATCTGAATGTGCTTTGTGCATTACGGAGGTTACTCTCTTGGGCATGGAAATGTACAGTACATTCCCTTCTCATATCCTTTGACTAATAAAAGAAAGCCTTGGTTTAATCACGCTTGTTCTAATGCTGTCTGCAACAAGGAGAGGGTCAATACAAGGTACCAGAGCCAACCCACTCTTGAGCCACAACTTGTTTATGTTTCTGAGAGGAATCATGCTAAGTCTGTTCTTCGTTCTACTAAAAATAATTTCATCTGTGCTAGATGTTTTCAACTCTCCAACTCAAATTCTTCCCACTCCTTCTGGCACCTTTCCTAAAACCTTTCGAACAACTTTACCTCATCATCCTTCCCTCCACTTTTCTGCTCTGATGGCTTTGTAGTTATTTCTTCTACTGAAAAACCAGATCTCTTCGCTCAGACTTTCTCCACCAATTTCACCCTAGCCGATTCCGGTACTGTTCCTCCATCACTTCCCCTCCTCTGACTTCCTCATAGCTGTCATTAAAATTTCTTCAGCTGATGCATTTTATGCCATAACTGGCCTCAATACTAACAAGGCATATGGGCCTGATGGAGTTCCTTCTGTTGTCGTCAGGAACTATGCTTCTGTGCTTACACCCCACCTAGGTAAAGTCTTCCGCCTGTGTCAATCAACTTTTACCTTTCCTTCTTGATGGAAGTTTGCTTTCATTCAGCCAGTCCCAAAGAAGGGTGACCATTCCCAACTCTGTAACTATCGTCTAATTGCTTTAACATCCTGTATCTCAAAAGTTTTCTAGTCAATTCTTAACAGAAAAGTTTTAAAGCATATTTTCTATCACAACCTTCTATCTGATCGTCAGTATGGGTTCCATCAGGGACACTCCACTGGCAATCTTCTCACCTAAGTTTCAGACTTCTGGTCATCCTCCTTTCGGGACTTTGACTACAGCTTTGCCATTGCACTTGACATCTCAAAGGCTTTCGATCAAGTCTGGCATAAATCTTTAATTTCCAAACTGCCCTCTTACGTTTTCTATCCTTCTATCTGTGTCTTCATCTATAGCTTCCTTTCTGGTCGTTTCATAGCGGCTGTTGTAGACGGCCATCGTTCTTCTCCTAGATCTATCAACAGTGGTGTTCCTCAGGGCTCTGTCCTATCACCAACTCTCTTCCTTTTATTCATCAATGACCTAATCTGTACATCTAACCCTATCCACTCGTACGCCGATGATTCCACCCTTCGTCTTTACATTCAATTCCTGCAACGTCCATCTCAGCAGTTGCTTCAGAAAACAAGGGATGAGGCTGTGGCACACATATTGTCTGACTTGGCTCCTATCTCTGACTGGGGTAAAAATTATCTTGTTTTAAATGTATCAAAAACTCAGTTTCTACACCTATCACCCCGACACAATCTTCCACAGGTGTACCCACTAATGTTTAATAACATCCAACTCAATCCTGCATCATCCATAAACATGCTTGAGGTTTCATTCACTCGTGACTTATCTTGGAAAGATCATATTGCGTCTCTGGTAAAACCTGCTTCCAAGAGATTGGGTGTGCTAAGCCGACTCCATACCTTCTTTACCCCTGCAGAGTTGTTGACTTTAGAAACGGGTTTTACTCGCCCCTCTGTAGAGTACAACTCTCATGTGTGGGGAGGCTTCCCATATACAGCTCTTCTCGATAGGGTAGAGTCAAAGGCTTTTCGTCTCATTAACTCTCCTCCTCTTACTGGCTCCCTTCAACCTCTGTCTCTTCACTGCACTGTTGCATCTTTATCTCTTTTCTATCGCTACTTCAATGGTCACTGCTTCTCTGAACTGTCTGCTTGCGTCTTTCCATCTTTTCGACGGGTGCGTAGCACTGCGTGCAATGTCTAGTAGCAAACTCTTATCCCTTTTCTGTCAAACTCTCTAATGCAAGAGTTAACAATTTCTCCCAGTCCTTCATTTATGCAACAGGTCATCTCTGGAAGTGTCTCCCTCTGTCTGTATTTCCTGGTTCCTATGATCTCCAGTCTTTCAAACGTAGTGTGTCCAGGCATCTCAAAATGAACGGATCTTAAATTTGGCTCTCTTTTGTATTGTTTTTGCTTTTTTTCTTTGAAAGAACGGTTTGCAGGCTCCTGGCTTTTGGTTCCTTCTTTCTTGCATAAAAAAGTTTGGCCAGTGCCGGAAATGAGGTGTGGCTACTGGGATTTATAAACAACGGTTAGAGGTGGGCCACTTCTCTTGTGTCTCCAGCCTCCTCTAAGTCACTCTCTAGTCTGTTGATACAAAATAAGAAGTGCTCCAAGACATGAAGTCATAAGGTAAGGACTTGTTTTTGTACACAGTAACCTAGTAATGTAACTGTTCCCCTTTAGTACTAAGGAGAAGTGTCAGATTGATGTAGTTTGTATAGGTTTTTTAAGTGATTCTGATTAGGTCAGAGGTGTCCTGATGTGCACCTGTTTATTATATAAAAGAACCTAATTCTGTGATGTAGTGTACCATATAGGCATTTTGTAGGTAAAGTAAGGTTTAGTTGTCATTGCCTTTGATTTGACCCTCAAAGTCAAAAATCTCCCTGCACGATTAGTAACAATTAAGATGGCGACCTCACCAGGATAGCACACAAATATTGCTTTGAACCTAACAAAATAACTATATATCATGAAGCTGACGAATTTTGATGATGTAAGAGCATTTTAGCTAATGAAGGCTAGACAATCACATTTGGAAAAACTTATTAAATCTGAGCTTGAGCTGACTGCTGAGGTCTGAAGATTGAAATTTCCCAGTAATATTAATTAGCCTTATTTACTTAGCTTGATTCAAGACGCACTGTTCAGGGTTAGTGAAGATCGAGGAACTGGTCTTACCACAACTGGTCATAATCTTAGGGAACGACAGCCATCTGTTTACAGTGTTGATAATGATCAGAAGTCTGAGCTCTTGGAACGAGAAGCACCTATTCATGATGATACCGCTCAGAAAATATATTTTAATGCTAGTGTCAATGCATAAACTGAAATAGCTTTCAATAACTCAGCTGCAAATGAGACAACTTCAAGTACTAAAGATGAAGTAGATCTTGAGGACAGACTGTGGCAGCTTGACATGTTCCCTTAATATTGGTGGTGCAGTGAAACTTTTAATGGTATCAAGAACATTTTGCCCCTTCATTTAGTGACCAACATATCACTGAATAATTCCAAATGTTTGGGATGGTAGCAGGTCCTCTGTCCTGACCTAGAGACTCTTGGTCAATATTAATGCAGAGTGTAACCACAGAGCGGGGTAGCCACTGTATGTAAGAATGGTACAGTTTCAAAATGGTGTCCTGTACATACGGGATAGGAGCTCTGGTGTGAAAACAGTCGCAAAAATCCCAGTTCTGAGCTTATGAACAAAAAGGCCTTCACTATTCAAGTGCAACACTACTCGTGAAGTCTTGCTTACCTTCGTAAGAGTCGCAAAATGGATAAGCAAAAATTTCAGTTTTGTTATTCTTCTTTCTTTATTTATTTGTTCTTCTTCAGTCATAACTCCAAAACAAAAAACGTACGCGAGCATGCTATACACTTAAGTGCTTTTTGTCAATTATAGGTGTTTCTTTTCATGTTTAGAAAAGCATTCAGGCTATGGTTCGCAAGTTACAGCCTGAAAATCGCATCACGGTCACCCATAAGTACACCAGTTTGCGCAATACTGGTTAGCTACAGCTAGCCTGCAGTTATAGAACGTACCAAAACAGTTCTTTTCAAGGGAAGGCACCCTCATTTTAGTATTTCAGTAGTTCTACGAGTCAACTGCAGTCTCAACAGCATTTCTCTACCGTGGCTAGCTAAAGCTTACCACGTTATTCTCCGAGTCTCAACTTTATCTCTGCTTTTTCGACAACGCTGAGTTCTACTTTTGTGTAGAAAGCCAACATTAGATTAAATGCTACCTAGAATACCAATCAGTTCTGGGAAGCAAGGCAGTTTTCTACTGACTTTCATGACTAAGCCTAAGTGATGCAATTCAGGATACTTCTCCTTTACACGGTCAGCTGCGTTCATGATTCCCTGAGACACTCTGATGGAGAGTGCTATACCCTCTCTACGCTTACTGGACGGCAGGTAGCTGGGTCAGTGTGCAGTGAGGCTGGGAATGGAACCACTTGTTTAAAATGAAAGGTTATGAAAAGCGATGGGTCGGATTAAACACTAATAATGGCTAGTATTTCTACATAGGGTAGTAAAGCACGAAATAAGTGTACTGAAATAATTTTCGTTATTACTGATTACAGACAGATTGCTTAAAAGAATGATAAAGAAATATGTTATGTGGTTTGCTGTCCGCCATCACGGTGAACAAACCGCTTCCTTATTTTTTGTTGCTTTTTTCGAGTTACTGAACATGGGACGGGAAATGGTTTTCCATTACCGTAGTAAATTTTTATTTCCTTCGCTTGCTTTAATATCCCCAATGCCATTATTTGTCGTGTCAGTGTATCAATAATAGGTGGTCAAGAAACGTGATAAGAGTAATGAATATTGTATCAAATTGTTATTGTTAAAGTGATTCACTCGGGGTGATGACATGCTGGGACTCAGTCATACAACCACGAACGAAATATGAGTTTTTACGAAACTTGTGCAGTATCTGAGATTTCTTATGACAATTTTACTAAAGTTAAATAGCTAATACGCAAACCAGCAGTATGTAGAGGGACTTGCTTACCTGTATGCATTATTCACACTATGGCAGGAAAGTCTTGGGGCGTTCAATGGCGGACAGCAAACCAAATACTATATTTTTTTATCATTCTTTCAATATATATGTATTCAATAGTAACGGAAATTATTTTAGTAAACTTATTTCGTGTTTTACTACCCTGTGCAGCAATACTAACCATTATAAATGTTTACTCCCACCCATCTCTTTTTCATTACCTTTCATTTGAAAGATGCTGTTCCTTTCTCAGCCTCACTGCGTGTATTGGTAGGGCATTCTGTCTCAGCTACCTGCCGTCCAGTAAGGGTAGAGAGGGCCAATCACTCCCCATCAGAAGTATCTCAGGGAATCATGAACGCGGCTCTACGTGGATGCCTGCATGGTGTTACGCATGCGCGTGAGCGTTCATGCATAATACTTAGTGTTTGCTCCAAGCGTGATACAACAGTGTTACAGACCATTTACCTTCTCGTATTATGAATCAGCATACAGGGAGGAAGACATCATGGGACTCTGCTCCAGTCTTTCTCCTATCATTTGATCTCCCCATCTCTAAGCTTGACGCCAGACCTAAGAGCGTGGTGCACGTACAGTCGTGGCCATAAATAATCATCTATCATCCTCAACGCCGTGCCTCAGACTGGCTCCTTTATGCGCGTCAAGTCACACTGGAGTAAGAGGGGCTGAGAGGGAGGGGCCAGAGAGAGAAGGGAAGGTGGGTGGGGGAACGAGCACGGGTGCTGGGATGGAGTGAGGGAGGGGAGGGAGGGGAGGGAGAATGAAATGCGAAATTGCGACAACATAATTTGTCTCTTTTCTTTCATTCAGGGCATCATATAAAGGAGTTACTATTTGGTAGATAAAGCTGCATTACACCTTGTTTAGCGGCGTCAGATAACAAGCTTTAGATAGGTGGTGATGTCAAGGACTAGCTCGTGAGAGACATCAAACATTTGTGCGGAGCCAGATATTTGTGTTTATCCGTGTATTTTGACCTCAGACAGAGAATGGAATCTGGATGGCTTTGACTTCCGTAATGTTTGTATAAGAAACGTCCTCTACCCTTACATGTAATTAATTTTTGGAACTAAATAATATATGCAACTTTTGACATGGGTGTGTCCACAGTAAATATGATCTCTCTCGCGGTATACGGTACACTCCCTCTATACAGTCACCATCATGATCATTCAATAATTATTTAATGGCGTCTCTATATGAAAAGGCTTTTTAAAATAATTGCACATAAAAGGTAAATAAATTTGATGTCTGTGCTCATGGGTGGATATGGTAACGTTATCGCTCATAATCTATTAGAGGGAAAATGAAACAAAATCTTACCCAAACTCCCAGAATATATCAATGTCAATGTCTACCGACACTGGTCAAGCCAGTGGCCTCATGCCTTAAAAACCTCATGCAGACGTCGCGGCACCGGGGAAACAATGTTGTTGATGGTTTGCTGGTTTCGTTTGAACAGCTCCCACTCGTCTTTGGTGAGCTGGAGGTGGCGGGCCCCCCTCGTTCTCTGGCATCCACGCATAAGGTGACCAGATTTATTGGAGCTAAAAGTGGGACAATGTCACGTGTGTGTGTGTGTGTGTGTGTGTGTGTGGTGAGAGAGAGAGAGAGAGAGAGAGAGAGAGAGAGAGAATGTGAGTGTGCGACGGCTGCTACGCAACACCTCACCCTCGCCCTCGGGCTGCTAATCAAACACTAACGTCTCAAACGAACTCTAGAAACTGAGTAACCAATATACAGCACAGTAGTGACAGTAAGGTGAATTGGCCCACCAAAGTTACCAGTTAGTATTATAAATTTTATATTAACAATTTGGTATTTCACTTGGTTTGGATTATGCATAATTATACTAATTCATCAATATTTCATAAAAGGTCATTTTATATCTAATGTAATATTAATTTTCTAAAAGCGGGACATTTTACAAAATTTGCCCCAGAAGCAGGACATTTTAGTCACAATTAAAAAAGCGGGACAGGTAAAAAAAAAAAAAAAAAAAAAAAACAGGACCGTCCAGCCTTTATAAAGGCGGGAATCTGGTCGCCTTATCCACACATTGACAATCTGGGCCGACAAAATCTCGATGACTCTGCACTAATATTTGATCTGTCACGTCAGGATACTTTTCTCAAGAGCCAGTCCTTGACATCACCACCTATCCAAAGTTTATCTGACGCCGCTATACAATGTGTAGTGCAACTTTATCTACCGAATAGTAACTCCTTTATATGATGCCCTGAATGAAAGAAAATAGACATATTATGTGGCCACAACTTCGCATTTCATTCTCCCTCCCCTACCTACCCCGCCCCCCCCTCCCCCACTCCACCTAAGCACCATCACTCGTCCCCCCACCCACCTTCCCATCTCTCTTTGGCCCCTCCCTCTCAGCCCCTTTTACCCCAGTGTGAGTTGCCGCGCGTAAGAGAGCCAGCAAGAGGCACGGGGTACACGAGGATAGGTGATTACTTATGGCCAAGACTGTACATGTATGCTCAGAATGCGCACATGCGTACTGAAATCATGCTATGCATGTAAGAAAGAAGTATCCAAATCACATCATATGATACCTGCACATGCATGTTTGGAATGCTGAAATCATGCTATGTATGTAACAATCCAAATGTAACACATATGCATAATTATCTATCTATCTATCTATAGCCCAACGCCCTAATCCCGCAATCGGTGGCCGCAGACAAACGCCTCCAAGTCACTCTGTCACCCATCATTTGACTGCCCTCCCCCAACTCACTCCCCGCCCTCATATACCTCTCAACTCCATCCCTCCACCTCATCCTCGGTCCCCCCCTCCTTCTCCCTCCATCCACTTCACCTTCATACACCCTCTTAGTCTTTCATTCTCCATTCTCTCCACATGTCCAAACCACCTCAGTGTATTTCTCCCCATCCACCCCACAACGTTCTTTCACTTCTTCATTCGTCAACTTGTCCCTCCACGCCACTCCACATGCTCCTCTCAGGCAGCTCATTTACCTTGCTCTCATTCTTGCCTTGTTCCCCTCTAGAAAGGTCCACACCTCGCTTCCAAACGTCAGGGAAGGGATCACCATACTATCATGCAGTGACTTCCATATTCACCTCCCAATTTCTTATCATCGCCTTCAGTGAGCCAACAACCTTCCTTCCCTGCTGTACCCTCTCAAGCACTTCATCCCCAAAACTTCCATCCATACTCATCACACTACCCAAGTACTTGAATGCACTCACATCCTCCATATCCTGACCACCCAACCTCACCGTGCATTCTGTGACTTCATTCCTCTCAAACACAATAACTTTACGCATGTTTACATTAACTTTCAGATTCCTCTTCTTACACACTGTCCCAAATTCATTCACCAAACCTTGCAACTCCCATTCAACTTCACTCAACAGTACTGTATCATCAGCGAACAGCAACACCGGAATCTTCCACACCTCACCCTCATTCATTAGAGCAACCCCCACATCCACTGGCCTACCTTGCACCTCCTTTACAACCCCATCCAGGAATACATTAAACAGTCGTGGAGACATCACACATCCCTGTTTCAGTTCCACATTTAGATCAAAGAACTCACTCAGCTCACCATCTACTCGCACCATAGCCCTAGCTCCCTCGTACATACTCTTCACAGCACTCAACAGTTTCCCTTCTTAATACCTTCCACATAATTATGCTTCCACAAAAAGATCAGAAAGTAAAAAAAAAAAAAATCTTGCAAAATGATTGATAAGAGGTAGAAATGACAAAAGTGCACAGGTAAGAGATGAAAAAATCATTGAAACAAGAGCATTCCACCAGCTATAAATACCTGTTTGTGGCTAAGGTGTGGAATATAGTAATGGGTATAGGTCTCCAAATCTGCAAAGGACAAAAGTGCTCAGATAAGAGGTGAAAAAAGCACAGAAACTAGGGGATTCAGGATGGAAGGAAATTTGGAGACCTTTACCCATTACTACATTCCACACTTTAGCCACAAACTTGTAGCCGGTGGAATATAGTATGTTTTTAGTCACCTCCTATCTAAGCAATTTTGCCCTTTGCAGATTTGGAGAACTATACCCATTACTACATTCCACACCTTAGCCACAAACTTGTATTTGTAGCTGGTGGAATGCCCTTGTTTTTGTGCTTTTCTCATCTCTTATCTGTGCACTTTTGCCATTCCTACTTCTTAACAATCGTTTTAGAAAATTTTTGTTTTCTAGTAAAATGTTATTTGACCAGTGTGCTGTTTATGAGGTGGTAAAGGATGCAATTCTTCAGGCTTATGAACTTGTACTAGAAGCTCACAGGCTCAAGTTTAGAACCACTAACAAACAAAGAGATCAGACCCATGTGAAATATGTTTGAGTATTTCAAGATATATTTGATTAGTGGTTGCAGTCTAAGAAAAGTAACAAGGATTTTACTAAGTTGAAAGGACTTATGATCGTGGAAAACTTCACTAGGAATTTTGTCAAGGATGTTGACACTCGCCTATTTGAGAAATGAGTTGATAACCTAGTTGAGGCAGCTGTTGCGGCAGATAATTATAGAATTATCCTTAAGTATGAAAAGCCTCATTCATTTGCTAGATATAGTGGACCAGTCAGACTATGTTAACCCTTCTTCTTGCAAACGAGATAAGATTAAATCAGATAACCCTACGGGAAAAATGTAACCCAAGAACACGTTCGTTCCACCAAAGAGAATGAGGACATTATTGCCAAAGGGAAAGTAAGAAGTTCCAAGTTTTGTTAGTTCTGTAATAGAAAGGATCATATACAGGAAGAGTGCTGAAAGAAAATGAGAGAAAATCACAGAGCTAAATCTCTTCCTTTGGGACTACTAATGCTAAAAGCGAGCAACCAGAAATATATAGGTTGAATGGTAGAAATATCTTCAGCAGGCATTTAATGAGTCTGAAGCCGGCGTGAATGTCCTTTTTTGATTGTCAGACACCTGTAGAACTATCACTGGACATTAGTGAGACTGGGATTGTGCAGCCATCAGGAATTAAATGAAAGTGGTAAAAAGACACCATCAGAGCATCCTTCCTCAAATATTAAGGAGAGGGACTGTAAGAAAATGTTCTGGAAAGAGGTGAAGAGAGTAAGACAGGGTGGAAGTGCGGTTAGCAGGGGAGTGAAAGATAAAAATGGTAGATTGCTAGTGGAGAGGGGAGAAAAAGTGAGCAGATGGAGAGAACACTTTAAGGAATTGTTGAACATACAGGATGGAAGTAATGCGAGTATAAGTGGCTAGGGAATGGCTGGGAGAAGGAGGGAGGTGAGAAGACAGAAAGAAATCAGTAGGATAGAAGTTGTGGAAGCAATGAAGAAAGTTAAATTGGGGAAAGCCCCTGGAATTGATGGAGTGTGTGGTGAAATGCTGAAGCATTGGGGAGAGATAGTAGTAGAATGGATGTGGAAGATGTGTAGATTGGCCTGGGAGGAAGGTAGAGTCCCGGAGGATTGGAAGTCAGGTATAATTATTCCCTTGTACAAAGGAAAAGGGGAAAAAGAAGTGTGCGGTAATCATAGGGGCATTTGTCTTCTTAGTATAATAGGAAAAGTGTATGGTAGGATACTTATTGACAGAGTTAGAGAAGGAACAGAGGAATTAGTTGGAGAAGAACAGGGAGGCTTTAGGAAGGGAAGAGGTTGTGTAGATCAGATATTCATTCTTAGATCTTTAGTGGAAAAGTTTCTAGAGAAGGGAAAGAAGTTGTATGCGGCTTTCATGGATTTGGAGAAAGCATATGACAGGGTGGATAGACAAGGATTGTGGAAAGTATTAAGACTATATGGAGAAGATGGGAAGTTGTTGAATGCTGTGAAGAGTATTTATGATGGTGCTAAGGCTGCAGTGCGTGTCGATGGTGAACTAAGTGAATTTTTCTCTTTGAAGGTTGGGTTGAAACAGGGATGTGTCATGTCTCCATGGTTGTTTAATCTGTACATGGATGGGGTAATAAAAGAGGTACAAGGTAGGGTAGTGGATGTTGGAGTGGCCCTGGTGAGAGAGGATAGTGTTTGGAAACTTCCTGTACTATTGTTTGCAGATGATACTGTGTTGTTAAGTGAAGACGAAGGAGAGCTGCAAGGCTTGGTGGATGAGTTTGGGAGAGTGTGTAAGAAACGGAATCTAAAGGTGAATGTAGGGAAGAGTAAAGTGATGGTCTTTGAGAGAGGTGAAGTCAGTGAATGTGCACTGGGGTTGGATGGTGAGGAATTGGACAATGTGAGTACATTTAAGTACTTGGGTAGTGTGATGAGTAAGGATGGAGGTTTGGAGGGTGAAGTGCTTGAAAGGGTACAGCAGGGAGGAAAGGTTGCTGGTTCTTTGAAAGCAGTGATAAGAAACAGGGAAGTGAGCATGGAAGTGAAAAAGTTACTACATGACAGTATTGTGATACCAACTCTGACGTATGGAGTGAAGCTTGGACGTTGTTGGAAGGACACAAGAGTGAGAGCAGTGGAAATGAGTTATTTAAGAGGAGCCTGTGGAGTCACATGGAGAGACAGGCTGACGAATGAGGATATAAAGGAGCGTTGTGGTGTGGATGTGGGTGTGATAGGAAGCGTTATGAGGAACACACTGAGGTGGTTTGGCCATGTGGAGAGGATGGAGGGTGAAAGACTGACGAAGAGAGTGTATGTGCGTGAGGTGGAGGGGGAAAGAGGGAGGGGGAGGCCGAGGATGAGATGGAGGGATGGGGCGGAGAGGTATATGAGAGAGGGGGGGGTGAGTTGGGAGCAGGGCAGTGAAATGGCGGGGGACAGGACGACGTGGAGGCGATTTGTTTGTGGCCACCCCAAACGGGATTGAGGCATCTGGCAATAGATAGATAGACAGATTCCCCCCAAGACAACCTGCTTGCTAGTTTCATTTCTAAATGACTAGTGAACACTGATAGTGAAAATATTAATGAAATCCCAATACTCAGAGACACCGGTGCTTCACAGTTTCTATGATGAAGGGGGATAACAGATGTAGTTTGAGGAGTAGACTGTAGCACCAGTCAAGCAGGGCAGTACTCCCGAGGTGGATGGAGAGCTGATGACAGGGAGTGCTGGAGCTCCCGTTTCATCAGCCCTCAGGATTAGTTCCTGACCATCCCTCTTTGCTGAACTTTTTCAGTGTTGCAGTTAAACAGAGAGTAGGCCAGCATGCTCTCAATACAAATTTTTCTAACTATCTACATCAAACTACATGCACAGTACACACGACACTTCCTTTTCCAAAATTCAAAATAAATCATGGCGTCTCAACACTCAGCCTCGGAGTCCCCAAGAGGGGGAACATAAATGCCCCCACCTTCCGCCCCTCTCCCGGTGACGACTTAAGCTGCCTGGAACCACTGTCTGACTCACTTCTTCTTCATTTCTGCAACATTCGCGGCCTTTCCTCTAACTTTCGCTCTGTTGAGCACCACCTCTCCTCCTCTAAACCTCACCTTCTCTTTCTAACTGAGACTCAGCTATCTGAGGTAACTGACAGCAAACCCTTTTCTGTATCCTTCTACTTTCTCTATACGCATTTCAAAGCCAAATGTGGCCGTTGTGTATATATACGCAACGACTTATCTTGCTCTCGTGTTCCTGAACTCGATTCTTCTTAATTCTCTACACTCTGGCTTCGGCTTCCCTGTCATTCTCTGCTTAAATATATCTGTGCTGTTTTACTTATCCCCTAATTTTACTATCAAAAATTCTTCGACTATCTTACTTCTACGATGGAACACATTCTATCCATTTCTCCTTTCTCTGAAATCTCCATTCTTGGAGATTCAATGTTCACCACCATCTTTGGCGCTCCTCTCCTTTCACTGATCCACCTGGTGAACAAGCCTACATCTTTTCTATCCTTAATGACCTAGAGCAGCTTGTACAGCACCATACCCGTATCCCAGACTGCCTTGGAGAGAGCTCCAACATATTTGACCTCTTCCTTACAACTAATCCTTCTGCTTACACTGTTAATCATTTCTCTCCATTGGGCTTCTCCGATCACAACCTTATCACCTTAACCTGTCCTATCACTCTGGTACAGCCTGTGGACCCTCCAGGGAAACGTCGTCTGTGGCATTTTGGAGCCACGGATTGGGAGGCCCTCAGGCAGCACTTCTTTGATTTTCCCTGGAATGATTATTGCTTCCATGGCCGGAAGCCATCTGAGTGTGCCTTGCACATTACTGAGGTTATTCTCTCGGGCATGGAAGCATACATTTCTTTCTTGTTAACGCAAGAAAGCCTTGGTTTAATCACGCTTGTTCTAATGCTGTCTGCCACAAGGAGAGGGCCTACAAAACGTACCGGA
The DNA here is from genome assembly GCF_032717465.1 of Coenobita brevimanus. Taxonomy (NCBI): domain Eukaryota; kingdom Metazoa; phylum Arthropoda; class Malacostraca; order Decapoda; family Coenobitidae; genus Coenobita; species Coenobita brevimanus. The sequence continues at coordinate 18,121,275 of NC_137032.1, forward strand.
CCCAACCAACCCCTGAATCACATCTTTTTTTACGTTTCTGCCCGGAATCGTGCTAAGTCTGTTCTTCGCTCTGCTAAAAATAATTTCATCCGTACTAAATGCTCTCAACTCTCCAACTCGAATTCTTCCTGCTCCTTCTGGCACCTTGCCAAAAACCCTTCTAACAACTTTATCTCATCATCTTTCCCTCCTCTTTTCTACTTTGATTGTTCTGTAGCTATTTTTCCTACTGATAAAGCAGATCTATTCGCACAGACAGTCCTCCAATTCCACCTTAGACGATTCCGGTGCTGTTCCTCCATCACTTCCCCTCCCTGACTTCCTCATGGATGACATTAAAATTTCTTCAGCTGATGTATTTGCTGCCATCACTGGCCTCAGTACTAACAAGGCATATGGGCCTGATGGAGTCCCTCCATTTGTCCTCAAGAACTGTGCTTCTGTGCTTACATCCTGCCTAGGCAAACTCTTTCGCCTTTGTCTGTCAACTTGTACCTTTCCTTCTTGCTGGAAGTTTGCTCTCATTTAGCCAGTCCCAAAGAAGGGTGACCATTCCCAACCCTCCAACTATCGTCCAATTGCTTTAACAGCCTGTATTTCAAAAGTTTTCAAGTCAATTCTCAATAGAAAAATTTCAAGGCATCTTTCCTATCACAACCTTCTTTCTGATCGTCAGTACGGGCTCCGTTAGGGATGCTCCACTGTCGATCTTCTCACCTACCTTTCAGACTCCTGGTCATCCTCCTTTCGGGACTTTGGCGAAAGCTTTGCCATTGCACTTGACATCTCTAAGGCTTTGGATCGAGTCTGGCATAAATCTTTAATTTCCAAACTGCCCTCTTACGGTTTCTATCCTTCTGTCTGTGCCTTCATCACTAGCTTCCTTTCTGGTCGTTCTATAACTGCTGTTGTAGATGTCCATCGTTCTTCTCCTAGATCTATCAACATTGGTGTTCCTCAGGGCTCTGTCCTATCACCAACTCTCTTCCTTTTATTCATCAATGACCTTCGAAGCTGTACATCTAACCCTATCCACTCATACGCTGATGACTCCACCCTTCATCTTTCCATTCGGTTTCTGCAAAGCCCATCTCACCAGATACTTCAGCAAACAAGGGATGAGGCTATGGCACACCTAATGTCTGACTTGGCTCGTATCTCAGACTGGGGTAAAAATAATCTGGTTGTTTTTAATGCGTCTAAGGCTCAGTTCTTACACCTATCAATCCGACAAAATCTTCCACAGGTATACCCACTAATGTTTAATAATATTCAGCTTAGTCCTGCATCATCCTTGAACATACTTGGGGTTTCATTTACTAGGGACTTATCTTAGAAAGATCATATTACATCTCTTGTAAAATCTGCTTCCAAGATATTAGGTGTGCTAAGCCGATTCCATTCTTTCTTTACCCCTACACAATTGTTGACTCTATACAGGGGTTTTATCTGTCCCTGTGTGGAGTACAACTCTCATGTGTGGGGAGGCTCCCCACATACAGCTCTTCTCAATAGGGTGGAGTCAAAAGCTTTTCGTCTCATTAACTCTCCTCCTCTTACTGACTCCCTTCAACCTCTGTCTCTTTGCCGCACTGTTGCAACTTTATCTCTTTTCTATCGCTACTTAATGGTAACTGTTCCTCTGAATTGTCTGCTTGCATCCCCCCACCTCTACGACGGGCACTTAGCACCCGTCTAGCAACAAACTCGCATCCCTTTTCTGTCCAACTCTCTAATGCAAGAGTTAACCGTCACTCCTAGTCCTTCATTTAAGCAAGAGGTCAACTCTGGTACTGTCTCCCTCTGTCTGTATTTCCTGCTGCCTATGATCTCCAGTCTTTCAAACGCAGTGTGTCCAGGCATCTGGAAATGATCGGATCTTGAATTTGGCTCTCTATTGTAATTTGTTCTTCTCTTGGAGGGAACTGTTATTGCCGGCTCACGGCCTTTGGTTCCTTCTTCCTTGCATAAAAAAAAAAGTTGAACCTAAATAAATGTGTTTTATTACAGGGAATAGCTGATTATGTGTCTGTCCCCCTGGTTGAAGTGAAGCTCCAGTCAGAATTAGTTACAAGTCTAGTACGTGTGGGCATCGTGAACCAGCTACATGTGAAAGGAGTCACTTTCTATCTGTGTAATGACTTGGCAAGAGGACAAGTGAGTGCAGTTCCTTGTGCATTGAAAAATCCCATAAATAAGGAGGGGACAAAAGAACTGGAAGTAGAATGTCCTACACTGCTCCCTGCCTGTGTCGGAACTAGAGCCATGACAGCAAAATCCTGTCGTGATAGTGGTGATGTTACTCCCTATAATTTACCAGATGATATTTCTAGTTACAATAATAATGAGCTACCAGATATTATTTCTCTTGCTGATACTTTCTTTGCCCAGTTGACTGATTCTGAGGTAAAGGGCTCCCCATGGAGTATTGCAGGTCTAGAATTGGCTGAGATGCAGAGATCTTATCCAGAAACTGCAGCTTTGACTGAACCTGCAATGAGTGAAGATGAGCGTGAGTTTGAGTTGTCAGTATTTCTATCATCCTCAGAGTCTGGGAGCACTGAAGAGATGTCATCTCACCCTCAAACAAATGTTAAAGAGATAATGTAATGTTTATGGAGAGGACTGGGGCAAAAGCATTCCCTTTCTGTTTCCAGCAACCAGATAGACTCCAAATGAGTCTTTCGGCTACTCCTCATTTGAGCTGATTTTTGGTTACCATGTGAGGTCCATTAAAATTGATTAAGGAACACTGGGTCAATGATGATGGTCATGTTTATCTAACCTGTCTCAGATTTTAAAGAAAGACTAGCCAGAAGTGTGGAAGTAGTGAAGGCAAATTTAGTGTCCTCAAAAAGGAAGCCAAAAAGTTGGTAGGACAAAAGCAAGCAGGCTAGGAATAGTGTTTTACCCAGGAGACAGTGTTAGTATTACCCCCTGTTCATGGACAGCCATTAAAGGCAAGTTTTTTGGCCCATTGCTTAGTCGAGAAGAGGTTAGGTGTGGTTAACTATGTAATTAAAACCCTATACCGGAGCAAGGCACGAAGTTTGTCCTATGTCAATATGCTGGAGTACCATGAGCTGTTATGTACTGTTAGCTGCCGAGATGGTGGATGAGCTTGGCTGCCACTTGACGTTGGACCAGACAGCCAGTAGGAGAGAAAAGCAGGAGGAGTGGAAGGAGTTATGTGATAAACTCTCAAACAACAGTTGAGCGACATGGTGGCCTGTCTGCCTTTCCAGAGACGTATCCTGATGTTTTCCGGAACACTCTTGGGCTGACAGATGCAACTCAGTATGATATGGATGTTGGAAATCCCTCGCCAGTGAAACAACCCCCTTGCCCAGCGAGTCCAGAAAAGTAATCCATTATCCAGCAGGAGCTACCCTACATGTTGCAGAAGGGGTTGATTTAGCCATCCCTGAGCGAGTGATGGTCGTCAGTCACCTTACATCCAAAATCCGGTGGGTCCAATCACGTATGCACAGAAGTTTGCTGGGTCAATTCCCACACTAAGACCTACCCACTTCCTAAAGTAGATGACTGCATTGACAATGTGGGCAGTGCAAAGTTCATTGCCAAAATTTATTTACTGAGGGGATAATTGCAAGTCCTACTCAGAGAATGCGTCCAGGAAAATTCCATTTTTGATTTACAAACGCGAAGTCACGCCATGCGGTATGAAAATTGCTCAGCCCACGTACCAGAGGCTAATGAACAAACTCAACTGTAACACCAAGGGCTGTGTCACATATATTGATGATATGATTATATTCAGTAACCCCTAGGTTGACCACTTGATCCAACTAGACGCCTTGCTGTAGAGAAAGTTAGCTGCTAATTCAGTAATCAAACTGGCAAAGTGTGAGTTTGTAAAGGCCCAGGTTCAGTACTTAGGCTACATGGTAGGACTGGGTGAGGTAAGTCCGACTAATGCCAAAGTTCAGGCCATTGCTAACTTTCAGCAAACCAAGAACAAAAGGGAATTGCTATCCTTTCTCCATAAAACACCGATCTTGTCATTACATATCATACACATTCCACAATACATCCCTGCTCCCCCCTCCCATATAAAGAACCATGGCTGCTGCTATACTGGAAATTAGTGCAGTGGTTTCTAGCATGACCGCCACCGGCAGGGCTGGGTTGTCTGCACAGGGCCTTCCCGGTCGCCATCAAGTGACTGTGCCATCTTCAGTGTTGCTACGCCCCCAGACTGCTCGTCAGTGCAGTAAAATTTTCTTTTACAATATTGGGGGACTGCAGTCCAACATCAACTCTCTTCACAATTTCCTCCAGTTTGAATCTCAAGATCTGCTATTTTTGACAGAGACTCATGTAAGCTCTAACTCTGGTTTAGCTAAACTTAATTTTCCTGGTTATATCTTGATTCAAAATTTTAGAACCAAAGGAGGCGTATGTTGCCTTGCTAAATCAGAAATTGCCCTGGAGGAGATTACTAAATTTAATTGTCCATATTTCGACTCTTCCATACACAAACTAAATTCTTTTGGTAAAATTAAGTATTTCTTTTGAGTTTATCGTTCCCCTAATGCCCCTCCAGAGCCGAGTTTATTTGACTCTCTGTCTTCACAATTAAGTGTCCTCAACATTAATACTGCACCAGAAATTACTATCTTCGGTGATTTTAATGTCCATAATGTTGAATGGCTCACTTATTCAGCCAGAAATGATGACTCTGGTTTTGAATGTGAGCTATTTGCAGACTCATTAACTCTCACCCAGTTAGTCAACATGCCCGTGTACCAGACAACCCCGATCAAAATCCCCACCTATTGGACTTGTTTCTAACAATCAATTCAGATAATTATAATGTCGAAGTGAAGTTCCCCCTCGGATCTTCGGATCATTGTCTGATGCAAGCCACCAGTTCAACACCTACCACACCCTCCTGCTCTGAACCTGTCGTGGTAACTAAATGGCACTACGAAAGGGCAGACTGGGAGGGTTTCCAACATTTTTTCATGGAAATTCCTTGGACCTCCTTTTTCTCTCAAGATGCAAACTCCACATTGGGCCACATACAGGATTTCATTAAAGTCGGCATGGAAACATTCATTCCCCATCATAGTTACAGAAAAAAGATGTAATTCACCTAAATGGTTTGACCACAATAATTATGCTAGAGTAACAGAACATAAAACAATAGCTTAAAACACTTATACAAGGACCAAAACTAAAGAAGCCTTTAACTATTATAGAAATATCAGAAACCATGCCAAAACTATTATCAATATTTCAAAATCAAACCTTCTTTATAGACAAGCTAACAAACTACTAAACAACCCAAATGATAACAAAATATTCTTGTTTACCCTCAGTTCATTCAGATATAGCTTCACTACCACCTCTTCCATTCCACCGTTACAATCCCTCAAAGGAAATCTAGTGAGTGACCCACGTGGAAATGCCAACCCTCTTGTTGATACTTTTTCAACAAACTCAACCCTAAATACAGAAAATCACAATATTCCTGTACTTGATTATGATTCCCCTCATTTACCCCATTTCAAGATTCAAACAAGATACGTACAAGCTGTTTTACGGAATCTCTCAGTAAACAAAGCTACTGGTCCTCAGTATTGGCTCCTGTTCTGGCAAAAATTGCTCCTGTCATGGCTCCTGTTCTGGCAAAAATTTTCCGATTATGCATCAGTACTTCAAGCCTCTTGAAAAGAAGCAAATATCCATCCTGTTCCTAAAAAGGGGGCTACTTATGATCCATCAAACTACAGACCAGTCGCTATAACTTCCGTTCTCGGTAAAGTTTTTGAGACACTAATGAATAAACACATAGTCAAGCACCTAGAAAGCAATAAATTAATCAGTAATCGGCAGTATGGATTTAGACAAGAACGTTCAACTGTAGATATTCTTTGCCTTCTTAACCATCATATTAACAAAACAATAGACCAACACGGTGAAACACACACAATAGCACTTGATATTTCAAAAGCATTTGATACAGTATGGCAGCGGGCCACATTGTCTAAGATGTCACACTATGGCCTTACATCACTGGTTCCTCTAATTTCTTCTTACCTTCATAATAGAAAAATACGGGTCATGGTAGATGCATTTTATTCCCAATTTCATTCCATAAATGCAAGCCTACCTCAGGGATTAGTTTTGCCTCAACCCTCTTTCTCATTCATATAAATGACCTCCTATCTGTCACTTACAACCCAATACATTCTCATGCTGATAACTCGACACTTCATAGTTCTTTTACATTTAGTACCTCCTTTACACAATCTGATATTATAAATTCCCAAATAAACTCATCAAATTCTCTGAACCAGGACCTTTTTAAACTTAATCAATGGGGACAAACAAATCTGGTCTCATTTAATGCTAAGAAAACTAAATACATTAATTTCTCCAGCAGAAAGAATCCCTCAGATTCCCACATACTTTTAAATGATGTCAATATTCACATATCCACTACATTTGATATCCCACAGTAGGTGTCACACTAAAGACCAACCTAAGCTAGACAGCTTATGTTAATTCCCTTGCTAAAAATGCTTCTAAAAAATTGGGAATTCTTCACTGACGAGCAGTTGGCCACAACATACAAAAGTCATGTGCGTTCTCAGATCGAATGCTGTTCGCCATTGTGGAGTGAATGTGGAGCGGTTGCATTGAGGCAGTTGGGCAAAATTCAAAATAAAGCCATTAGATTAATCAGTAATCCTGCCATTACGCAGGACCTTCCTCCATTATCAGTACGCAGAGATGTTGCATCTCTAGCATTATTTTACCGATATTTTTACCGTAAGTGCTCTGATGAGCTTGATTCAATTGTGGCCTCCCTTCACATTTTCTCCCGAAATACTCGGGAAGCTGGTAGCGCCCATGAACTTACACTCTCTCCCCCGCAGTGCAGAACCTCCGGTTATCAAAATTCATTTATCCCCAGAACTGCTATTCGCTGGAATTCACTTCCTGGGAGTTGCTTCCCACAAACATTTAATCCACTTTTATTTAAATCCAGTTGTTATAAATATTTTATGAATGGACGATGCCCTTAGGGACATGGTCTTTTTTTTTTCCTTTGTTTTTCCATCCTCCAATCACTGTCTCTTAAAAAAAGATTCCTGGATATGGTGGATTACTCTCGGAGGTTTGTCTTAGACGTCTCTGATAATATAGCTCCCAGGCTCCCTCCACAGATCTGTTAAAGAAAGGAGTCAAATATGAGTGGAAATAAGAATGTGAAGAGGCATTTCCAGAAGTTAAGGCGATTCCGTGCTCCAAGCCCCAACTTTCAGCAAGCCTTTTACATTAGCTGTTGATGCAAGTCGTCTTGGCGCCAGTGCAGTTCTGTTACAATATAATGTTCAGAATGTTGAACTGTTACTTTAGCAATTACTTTAGCAAAAAGTTTATTGGTGCTCAGAGGAATTACTCCATTACAGAAAATGAACTCCTATTTCTCATACTTGCCCTGCAACATTTCTCAGTGTATGTTGGTTCAAACTCAACTCCTATTGCTGTGTGCACAGAACAAGAACCCCTGAAATCTTAGGAATATCTGGAGACAGGAACCAACGGTTATCCTGCTGGGCTGCATTCCTCCAAGAGTATGTCCTAGGTATCGATCATGTCAAAGAGGAAAGGAATGTTTTCGCAGACTGGCAGACTGTGTGTCTAGTATGTAACATTATGAGATGTACAGAAACTTTCCTTGTAAATTTTTTTCTTCAGGAAGGAGGGGTTACTGGCCAATGCTCCATTAATCTGGGATCTGACCATGCGAAAAGTATTCTGGTGGCTGCTGCCCCTCTATTCTGGGTTTTAACCACGTGAAGTGGCCATGTGATGTCGTCGTTCTAGCTCGGTTAGCCTTGGCTCAGGTTTCCATCAATTGTTGACTCAGTTGGGACTCAATTTGAAGCCCGACGTATAAGCCGTGACAGAGGTCAATCCGCATCGGATTACCAAGAAAGAAAGGAGGTGGAACCGAACTTCCAAGTGCCGAGGTGTGCCCGCATAGGATGTACCAGCCAAACTCCAGCTGAATAACCTGGTGTGACAACTCTTTCGAAACATTATGGGAAATGGGAAATAGATATGATGGTACTCTTCAAATTTCAGTGGAGGGAAGGAGGTGTGGCTACTGGGATATGTAAACAGTGGGTAGAGGTGGTAGGCTACTTCACTGTCTCTAGCCTCCTCTAAGTCACTCTCTAGTTAGTGATATAGTGTAAGAAGTGCTCCAAGACATCAAGTCATAAGGTAAGAATTTGTGTTTAACTTGTACACAGCAGCCTATTGATGTAGCTCTTCCCATTTAGTACTCTATTAGCTGAAGTGTCAGATTGATGTTAAGTAGGTTTGTCAGTGATTTTGATTATGCTTGAAGTGTCCCACTGTGCACATGTTTATAAAAAAGAACCCAGTTCTGTGATGTATTGAGTAAAGATTATGTATGTAAAGTAAAGTTTACTTATTTCAGTGTTAGTGCCTTTGATTTGACGCTCAGTCGAAAATCTTCCTGCACGGTTCAAAACAGTATGCATATAGGACGGTGTGATTTTCGAGGTTTGGTGTGTGTACGTGTGTGTGTGGTGATGCGACGATGATTTTGTGTTGGCCATTGGCTATTAGATGTAGGGGTGCTAGGGTTAGGGGCTGGGGTGTCGTTAACAATACAGGCACTGGCGTTCTGCTTCGTTTCTCACAAAATTAGCTGATCCCTATTTGGATAGTTCTAATTTTTCATTCAGTAGGTGTCACACCAAAGTATGGCGAACTACTGAATTTTCTGTCTTCTTTCTTCCTCATACTTTTATAACTTTGTGCCATTCTTTTATTTCTTCACCAGCTCGTTTCAAGCTTCACACAATTGTTTCTTGGGCGGATCGTCTTCAAGCATCATTTTCATTTATTTAGTCCTTTTACAGTGATGTATGGGTCAAATGCCAAACCACAGAAGAGCTTTGAATGTACAGTATGTTCATTAATCACCATGGAAATTTGCACAGAAGCATGTCACTATACGGTGGCTGTGTGGAGACCATCTTGCATTCTCTTGGGAATGTTGGTAATCGTGTTTTGATTGCAAGATTATGGAAACACCTTATTATTATTATTTTTTTTTTTAGTCGAATGATACGGTTCATGCTACCTGAAACGGTGGGTTATCTGTAATATCTATGAAAAATGATGAAACCTATAAATTTTTACCGGCTCCAACCTGTGCAGCTGTTGTCACTGACACTATAGATCTTTCGGATGGACATTTCATCTATATGCTTTATCAGCGAAACCAGGGGTCTCTTGCCTGCTTAAGAACTGGTGAATTATTGTTTCAATAAGCTCTAAGAGGCAAAACTTTTTAATGGCCAGTAGGATGCATCAGAAAATGAAAAGTTGATATATATTCACTTGCTGGACACTTGAATTAAGTTCAGGTGGCGATGTGGCAGAAGAGAATTCAGTGTCATAGTTGCGTGTTTAGGGGTCACGCAGAAAGGTGGTATGTAGTTGCAGTAGCATAGGTCAGTGAGGTGCGAGTAGACACGACCGGAGCGTGTGTGTGTGTGTGTGTGTGTGTGTGTGTGTGTGTGTGTGTGTGTGTGTGTGTGTGTGTGTGTGTGTGTGTGTGTGTGTGTGTGTGTGTGTGTGTGTGTGTGTGTGTGTGCATCTAGGATTCCATTGCTGTGTAAAGCCGTGATGTGCATTCACTCGCTGGATATTACACCCATTGTATTCCTTAGAATAAGAGGACAAGTTTTGCAACACTGTGTGTCGCTTTCTGCAGGCTCTCTGATTCCCATTTGAAATTCTGTTTTCTTTCATGCACAGGTCTAAAATGGTGTCAAACAGTTTTGAAAAATCGAAAAAGAGGCTAGAGGATGATGTTTGGCTCATCGGGAGCCCAAATGACCGTTTTCCTGAGAAGAAGATCTGCCATGCGGTGGTGAAGTGCTCCATATGCTCTTCCATCTGTACAAGTCGAACACCGAGTTAAAAAAGTGCTTTAAGCAGACTGCAGACATGCTGTCTGAAGCGTGGGATAAGGCGAAGATCCCAGCTGTGACTACATACCGGATCATCGACAAGTCACGAAGCTGCACCAGGAGTACTATTGTCTTCGGAAACGCTCAGTATGGACCACGGGGAAGGGATTGGAGGATTACGATCTCTTTTCGAAGACCCTTGGCGATCTCTTGAGCGTGGCTCATCCGGAAGCTGAAAGGCTGATCAAAAACAAGGAAGATCGAGACTTTCTCATTGCGCAACGACGTCCCTGGCACCAAGGCTGCTGTTGGGGTCGCACTGTACGACGATGGTGTGTCTAATATGGAGAAGAGAGCAATGGTTCACGGCATAAACACTGTTGAGGGCTAGGAATAACCAAGCCCGCGTTTGCACTCAGGATGTCGTGAGGAAGAACCTGTCGGAGTTCTTCGCCAGTATGACGAAGATCGTGCAGCAACATCTGGACGTCGACCCTCGTTTTGGGGAGCTGATCCTGTGACCAGGGTAACCACAGAAGCCTATGCCCGAGGGAAGGAACGTGTTACCAAGCACTGGTGACAAACGATGCGGCAGGGCGCTGCATGGACGTCATTCACGAGTTCACCAACACGGGCAGGACAAAGCAAGAGGATCAGCTCCAGGCCATGGTTCAAGTGGTTGAAGAACTTCGGTAAAAGTTCCTGAAGACAGGAAACAAGCATGATCTGCGCCAATACATTCCTTCAGTGTGTTCAATCACTCGCCGTGGTATATGCAGTGTGATTGTGAATTACGCAAAATATTTCCTATTATTTTCCGTTACACGGAATTAGGAAAATTATTGCAGAGTGGAAATTCGGTTTCGTTGTGCGATCCGTAAATAATGCCAGTTTCCTGAGAAATTTTACACACGTTGTTTCTTCTTCATGTGAAACATCCATGAGACCCAGCAAAGACATCCGACTACTTATTTTTTTCTATATACAGTATATACCCGGTACCACAACGCACCTTACTGCCCAGATTTGATTTCGTAGCCTTTTGGACACATTCAGTGACACGAGACTTTCTAAGATCAAGATTTTGCTATACCTATAACATTCCTTCTATTACTTTAATCATCTACGACACCAACAAAATCATGGAATGATAGTGTTGGCCCTGAACCTTGGCAGGTGAGGTTCATCCATTAAATGAGTGATTAGGGGATATTAAAGCTGTATCTGTTGGAGTGAGCTGTACGTGTATGTTCTGATAGGAAATGGACGTAATTACTATTTTTCATATGTGGGGGCTAATTCAGTGGGGGTTGGGGATGATTATTTCGATCTTCAGTGGTGCAGAAGGGTTTGCTGATGAAGTTTTTCTACGGCAGAGCGCCAAACATTGCTCTGCTTCCTTAACCAGGAAAAGTACACCAAACAAATTGCAGGTGCTGTTAAACATATTATCTAATCTCCAGTTCGAACAGCCTCTCCGAAGTTTAGTGATATAAGCAAGAACAAATCAAGGTGTCCGTCGTCGCAGTGGAGAGATAAGACGAAGGACAGCCTCATCCAAACATGACAGATAAGATAAGGTACCACGTGAATGACATGTGTAGACATACCGAGTGCTATTTCCTAGCCTGTTTAATAAGTAGTATCGAAATGTTGTGTAATTTTTAACCCCCTAATGGTCGTCACATATCTTGTATTTCATTGCTGCTAATGCTAGACATTTTTATTTGCCTGATATTGGGTCAAGGACGTCTGAGAGTCTCTTACAGTATTTACCCCTTGATAGTCGAAGCAACCCAAGATATCCTGTAGTAGCTGAGGCCAAATAGTTTTATACAGATAAGGGCGAAATCACAGAGGAATGAAAACGTCATTTACACTGAAAAATAATAACCGCGTTTGATTTTACTTGTTATTGCGTCGATTTGTGATACCTCGTAGGTTACAATTATCACCCTTCACTACCATTCGGTATTTTTTTTAATTTTAAGCGGGATCTCACCCGGTTATTGTATTCAAATTATAAGGTATCTCTAGTCTTGTAGGAGTTGATTAAGGCAATAATATCTTACCTCTGCAGATCAAAACGTAACTTCGGCCAGTGGCGGACAGGCCATATAGATATTTGGGCAATGTCCAGTTGGTCGGTAAGCCAGAGAACCAGAATCCGATGGTGTGTACTTGCATCGTTTTTCATTTCCTGTAGAATAGCTTGTCCTGGGCCTTTGAATAATTTGAGGTAGATGTTTTTATCAATAAGAGAAAGATTTTTTTCGTTTTCTGACATTTGTCGAGTTACAAAATCTTATTCTTACCACCGATTGCAGATCTCTGCTGCATCATAGGAAGGTGTAAGTGAGAGTGGGCAGGATGAGAAGAGAATGAATGAAGGGAGGCGAATAGTCGTGATGTACACAAAACTAAAGGTAGATAATTCATAATTCGCTAAAGGTAATGGGGTGTCGAAAAAAGTCAAATTAAATTAGGTCCCTGAATTCAGCCATGATTCGAACTGATAATTAACTGCCAAATAAATGTCAGGTTGCAGAAATCAGCCAAAATCGAGATGATGAAAAAAACAAATGTTCAATGGGCTACGTCGGCAAGACAAAATGAGCAATAAAAAAATCCATATTTAAAAAAAAATCGAATTGATTTTGAAGGCAGGTATAACATGGTAGATGAGTATTCCTCTAGGCCTCTACGTCTGTACATTCCTACGTTCTTTCCTCTTGTCCCTTTCCCCCCTCTCCCCTCACCTTCTTCTACTCTCTCTCTCTCTCTCTCTCTCTCTCTCTCTCTCTCTCTCTCTCATCCCCACATTATTTCCCATTATCTCCTCCTCTCTCCTGCCTTTCTCTCCCATGCCTTCCCTAGTTTCCCTGCTTCCCTCCACCTTCTGAAATTCCCCCCTATCATTTCTGTCAGTACTTCCTCTTTCACCTTATTTCATCCCATTTTTACTCATATTCCTCACCTAGTTCCATCCCTTTTGTCACTACTCCATCTCTCTCATTTCGCCCATCATCCCCTACTTTTCTCCTCTCATCTACTCTCCCACTCCTTTCAACCTCCTCTCTCAATCCTTGCCTCCTCTCAGTGCATCCTACTTTTCAGCCTCGTACAGTTTTCCTCCCCTCCTCCCCTCTTCTCCTCCTTTCCTCTCTTATCTCCCTCATATCCTCGCACCCTATTGCTCGTTTCACCTCTTTCTTATTTTTTCCCCTCATCATTTCCGTGTTTCTTATCCTTACCCACTCTTTCTCTCTCTCTCTCAGTTCCTTCCTCCCTTCCCTCCACTATTCATCTCAATGAAAAGATTTTTCTTCCCTCAGTTTCTCTCTCACATTTTGCCAATTCTAGCTCAAAATATCACCATGGTCCCTTCCCACCGTCCTGCGCATTTCTATTTTTTTTCCTATAAATTCCTCAGCGTCTTTTTTGAAAACCAAGTTCCACTTTACCTCCCACTTCTTCCCTACCCACTCACCTTTTCTCCCTCTTTCTCCCTGTCAGAAATTTCTCCTCTGCCCCTTCCCGCTGAAACTCCAGACAACTTTACTACCCACTCCACCCGAACTCCTTCCCTCCCCTTTCACTTTCCTCGCCCCCTCCCTCCCTCATTACACATTAATTCTCTTAACCCTATTCGGTCAACCCGTCTCATTTTTTATACGCCCTAACTAATTTTTACCAATAAACTCTAGTTTGTAAGCAATGCATAGTCTTACGATTGTTTTCTTATTAAATCACTGGAAACACAACAAATAGTGATTCTGAGCGAAAAAACTGGGTTGAAACGAGCGTTTTCTCTAAAATTAACGATTTTTCCCCGTGGAGAGCGCTAAACAAAAAGAAAACGCTCGATGATGAGTGGAATATCTGGGACCTTATCCTACGCAAGCCTAACGGTCATCAACACAGCTTCCAGACGTACGATACGTTTCCTGTTTTCATTAAAACTACTTTATTTTCTATGTATTATTCATTGTTCCTACTTTATGACTCCTCATACGTAGTGAAATGGTTATTTCATGCGCTGATTTTATTATCTATGTATTATTCATTGTTTTTTCTCTATGACTCATCACACCCAATGAAATAGTTGTTTGTACACATACACACAGATACACACATGTGCATTGAATTGTGCACAGAGATTCACACACGTGCATTGTAATGTGCACGCACACACACAAACACACAAACCTCGCGGGCCCAGTGTTGCCAACTTAGCGGAAAATCCGCTAGATTTGGCGGATTTTCCACCTATCTAGCAGATTTTTTGGACATGTAGCGTATAGCGGATTTTTTAGCGAATTTTCGGCACATTTGGCGGAAATTCTAGCGGATTTTATTTTTTCCATTAATATATGTTTAGGTTGCTTGTTTACAAAAGATTTTTTCATTGTGGCAAAGTACTACTTAGCATCAGTAATTGTGGAACAAAATTAGTGTATGAACAGTTATGTGGCACGATTGCACACGTTCCATTCACGTGCGTTCGGTTCAGGTTCATCCCCGTCCTGTACAAAGGTGGGAGCGCCTGGGGCCTTACTTGGAGAGGAAGTGTTATACTTAAATTTCAAGAATGGCCTCAGTTTACCCTCAGTTATACAGAAAGACCTGGGAAACGTATGCAGATTTAAAGGATTGGTTAAAGCCAGTTGAAAATGATAAGACCAAGGCATATTGTTTATACTGCAAGTGCCAGTTCATTGCGAAACTCAGTGATTTACGCAGTGAAACACACGAAAGCAGCAGAACCATTTTCCAGTGAAAGACAGTCTAAGATAACTTTTCCAAAACAAAGTGAAGTACATAATATAAGTGAAGCTGAAGGACATCTAGCACTGTTTGTTGCAGAACACACACTATTTCTTACAACCGATCATTTGACTGAAACCTGTAGGAAGATCTTTGGTGACAGTAAAGCAGCGCAAAATTTGACACTACACGGAACAAATTGTAAAAACATAATTGTGCATGTACTAGGTCCCCATTTCACTGAAATTCTACGGGAAGATGTGGGTGAAGCTAAATACAGTATTTTAATTGATGAAACAACGGACATATCTGTTTCAAAGCTGCTCGGTGTAACTATAAGGTACTTTAGCACAGATCTACAGAAAATAGTTTCAACATTCCTTGGATTAGTTGAGACTGATTCTGGGACTGCATCCTCTCTCGTCAGTGCTATTCTGAAACTTTTGAAGGCAGTAAACCTAGATCTCCCAAAGTTACTTGGAGTAGGTGTGGACAACGCGAGTGTAAACGCCGGCATAAATAATTGTGTTTTTGAGCTGCTAAAAAGAGAACTTGATTTGCCAAATCTTATAATGGTGCGCTGTGTGTGCCATTCCCTGCAGTTGGCACTATCCCTTTCAGTGGCTGAAACTCTTCCAAGAAATATTGATTATATGGTTCGTGAGACCTATAATTGGTTTGGACACTCTTCTAAGAGGCAAATATTTTACAAACAGTTGCATGAAACTCTGAATAACGGTAGAGACCCCCTTCAGATCCCTAGGGTCTGTGACACTCGATGGATATCTATGGAACCAGCAGTGACCCGAATTCTAGGAGAGTGGGATGAACTTATGTTACATTTCGAAATAGCCAGATCGACTGAAAAGTGCTACGCTGCTGAAACACTCTTCAACATGTATTGTGATCCAATCAATAGATTGTATTTGCTTTTTCTACGTCCAGTACTAAATGACATACAGAGAACAGTGAAGGCTTTCCAAGGAGAGAATGTTGATCCAACAAAGCTTCTCATGGACTTAACCAATCTTATTCTAGCAACAAGCAAGAGAGTATTACTTCCTACTTCAAGAATTGATCCTCTAACATCTGACATAGCCTCTCACGTTGATGCAAGTGCATATTTAGGCTATGAATTTGAGAAGTACTGTAAAGATTTAAATATGTTGTCAAGGGAGGCAGAAGGTAATGTCAGAAAACGTTGTCAGATGTTTATTGTTAATCTTTGTTCAGAACTGAAGTGTAGACTGCCAGATAACTTTCAAGTTCTCAAGAAAATGTCACTCTTCTCAGTGTCTGAGTGTTTGAAAGTTGTAAAAGAACCTATAACAGCAATTGCTGAAATGCTGTGCAACAATCCAGTACAGATTGACAGAGTTGAAAACCAGTGGAGGAATTTAACAATAGTCAAGTGGAGGGAAACAGACTCTACAGTTAAGTTTTGGATGGAAGTTAATAATTACAGAGATGCATCTGGGATTAATTCGTTCCATGACCTCTCAGACCTACCTATCAGTGTACTTTCTCTCCCCCATTCAAATGCTGAAGTGGAAAGGTTATTTAGTCAGCTTAATATTGTCAAATGCAAACTAAGAAACCGATTGAATGTAGAATCTGTCAGCGCCATAATTACCATCAAAAGTGGACTCAGAAGACTTGAGAAAAACTGCCATTCATATGAAATGCCAAGAAATGTAACAAATGTGATTGGAACACTGGCTGCTTATAATACACCAACAACAGCAGGAGAGGCCTGTTCAAGTGCTGCAGAACCAGATGACGAGGATGATGATATATTTTCGATGGATAATTAAGAAGTAAGTCTATCTATCTATCTATTGCCAGATGCCTCAATCCCGTTTGGGGTGGCCACAAACAAATCGCCTCCAAGTCGCCCTGTCCCCCGCAATTTCACTGCCCTGCTCCCAACTCACACCCCCCTCTCTCATATACCTCTCCACCCCATCCCTCCATCTCATCCTCGGCCTCCCCCTCCTTCTTCCCCCCTCCACCTCACATACACTCTCTTCGTCAGTCTTTCACCCTCCATCCTCTCCACATGGCCAAACCACCTCAGTGTGTTCCTCATAACGCTTCCTATCACATCCACATCCACACCACAATGCTCCTTTATATCCTCATTCGTCAGCTTGTCTCCATGTGACTCCACAGGCTCCTCTTAAATAACTTATTTCCACTGCTCTCACTCTTGACTTGTGTCCTTCCAGCAACGTCCAAGCTTCACTTCCGTACGTTAGAGTTGGTATCACAATACTGTCATGTAGTAACTTTTTCACCTCCACGCTCACTTCCCTGTTTCTTATCACTGCTTTCAAGAACCAGCAACCTTTCTTCCCTGCTGTACCCTTTCAAGCACTTCACCCTCCAAACCTCCATCCTTACTCATCACACTACCCAAGTACTTAAACGTACTCACATTTTCCAATTCCTCACCATCCAACCTCGCTGTACATTCACTGACTTCACCTCTCTCAAAGACCATCACTTTACTCTTCCCTACATTCACCTTTAGATTCCGTTTCTTACACACTCTCCCAAACTCATCCACCAAGCCTTGCAGCTCCCCTTCGTCTTCACTCAACAACACAGTATCATCTGCAAACAAGAGTACAGGGAGTTTCCAAACACTATCCCCTCTCACCAGGGCCACTTCAACATCCACTACCCTACCTTGTACCTCTTTTATTACCCCATCCATGTACAGATTGAACAACCAAGGAGACATGACACATCCCTGTTTCAACCCAACTTTCAAAGAGAAAAATTCACTTAGTTCACCATCCACACGCACTGCAGCCTTCGCACCATCATACACACTCTTCACAGCATTCAACAACTTCCCATCTACTCCATATATTCTTAACACTTTCCACAATCCTTGTCTATCCACCCTGTCATATGCTTTCTCCAAATCCGTGAAAGCCGCATACAACTTCTTTCCCTTCTTTAGAAACTTTTCCACTAAAGATCTAAGAATGAATATCTGATCTACACAACCTCTTCCCTTCCTAAAGCCTCCCTGTTCTTCTCCAACTAATTCCTCTGTTCTTTCTCTAACTCTGTCAATAAGTATCCTACCATACACTTTTCCTGTTATACTAATAGGGACTCTACCTTCCTCCCAGGCCAATTTGCACATCTTCCACATCCATTCTACTACTATCTCTCCCCCATGCTTCAGCATTTCACCACACACTCCATCAATTCCTGGGGCTTTCCTCTATTTAACTTTCTTCATGGCTTCCACAACTTCTATCCTACTGATTTCTTCTTGTCTTCTCACCTCCCTCCTTCTTCAAGCCATTCCCCAGCCACTTATACTCGCATTACTTCCATCCTCTATGTTCAACAATTCCTTAAAGTGTTCTCTCCATCTGCGCATTACTTCCATCCTCTATGTTCAACAATTCCTTAAAGTGTTCTCTCCATCTGCTCACTTTTTCTCCCTTCTCCACTAGTAATCTACCATTTTTATCTTTCACTCCCCTGCTAACTTCATTTCCACCCAGTCTTACTCTTTTCACCTCTTTCCAGAACATTTTCTTACAGTCCCTCCACTTTACACTCAAATTCCTTCCAAATTCCTCATCCACTCTCTTCTTACTCTCTCTTACTAATCTTTTCACCTCTTTCTTTCTACATACAACTCTCTCTCTTCTGCCTCTCAACGTCTTCCACGCCCCTATTTCTCATCCATTCATTGTATGCTTTCTTCTTTTGTGCCACAGCCTGTTTCACCTCTTCAGTCCACCACGCTGTTCCTTGCACCCCCGTCCATCTTCCCTTCCTTCCACACACCACATCACATGCTGCACATATTTTTTCTGTAAATATCCTGCACACACCTTCCACGTCTCCCATCTGCTCCCATTCATATTTGCCCAATCGTTCCTCCAGTTCTGTATGATATTTCAGCACACTGTCAATATCCTGTTATAATAGTTTTAGAGGCCTTCTTATGTAAAGCTAAGAAATTTCTTGCGGATTTTCACTGAATCTAGCGGATTTTGAGGGTGCCACTGGCGGATTCTTACTAGTCACAGTTGGCAACACTGTCGCGGCTCGTGTAGGACGGTTAGTTAGGCATTAATTAGGGGATGGGGTGGTCGTGCAGACGGACGCAGTCATGGCTTTTACTTTCGACTATGTTGACGACCCAGACGAAGATTACTTGGCAGAGGTAGTTGGCGATGATGATGATGACCTTGCCTTGGATAGAGTAGCTGAGGGCGACGATGAAGATGAGGATCAGAATGATGACATAATGGATGGAGAAGAGTGGGTACCAGTCAGAAACAGAAAGCTACTGGTGAAAAATAGATTAATCAGTTCTTTGGACCAATGCTTGAACAAACAAAATTATGACGAATTTGTCCTGCCACACAAGCTCAGGTAATATACGTGCATTTTAGAGAAACCCCAGAGAAAATCAGATATCGGTAAGTCAATAACATGGACCAATCATACTGGAGGTAGGCATGTTGAGAAGATATTGCCCAGTGAAGGATGTTTGTTAGGAGAGGCAAGGTCAGCTAATGCAGAACTAATGGCATGGGAGTTGTTTATAACATCTAATATGATTGATGATATTGTAACCCATATTAACAATAAGATTCAAGGCATAATTACCGAAATTTCTAATACTGACAGTGCTGAAATACCAACACACGTCAAGGTGACTGATCCCATAGAATTGAAAAGCTTTTTTGGCCTGCTCTATGCAAGAAGCTTGTTGGGACAAAATAAATATTGCTATAAACGTCTCTTTATGGAGGGGTTTGGTCACCCAATATTTGGAGCCGTCATGTCTGTAAAACGATTTGGTTTCTTACATGCCAACATAACTTTTGACAACATTGATACCGGACACCAGAGATGGGTACACGATCTGTTTGCAGCAATTAGGGAGCTTTTTGAACAGTTCAGTAATTGTTGTTGCTCAGTGCTAGAGCCAGGTGACTTCTTGACCATTGATGAAACGTTGTTTGGGTGTAGAACACAAATAGGGTTCAGACAGTACAATAAGAGCAAACCCGTACGCTACGGCCTCCTATATAAATCTATTAATGCAGTTAGATATCCATTTACCTTTAGGACAGCTGTATATTCAGGTAAACCTTCTGGAGAGCCAGGACCACACTACGTACGTGGTACAGTCCCAACAGTGAAAGCTCTGGTAAGTCAGTTACAAGCCTCAGTCGACCTTAGAGGTAGGATTATTAGTCTGGATAGATTGTACACCAGTATAGAGTTATTGGAGTGGCTTCAAACACAAGGTATCTCAGCCATAGGTACTATAGATTCTACCATGAAAGGCATACCACCAGAGATAAAGGCAGTCACAGAAAGGGAAGATAGGTCATACCAAGTTTACTGGAAGAAACACGGGGAGGAAATGACACTGAACTCCCATGTAACACCCACAAAAAGCAAAGGTAAGAAAAATGTGTTACTTCTGAGCACAGTCTCCCCTATATTAGGCATTACCAAGAATGATGATTTGACAAAACCAGCTATATTTAAATTGTATGATTTCACTAAAGGAGGCACTGACATTATGGATCAGAGAATAAATTTTCATACAGTACACACTAAATCTAGAAGATGGACAGTGAATGCTCTTGGCTACATTCTCGACACTGCCAGAGTAAATTCACAGACAATTTATTCATTACATAATAATCGGGACCCAAGAAAAATTGCTTCAATCTCCTATTGCTGGCAGTTAATGAAGGCATTGTGTAATCCGCAAATTGAAAGAAGAAGAGTTCAGGCTTGTGGTTTGACCAGGAATACAATAGCTAAGATGAATCTGATGCTCGGACAGGGAGATGTAGAGGAGGCCGTCCCAGAAGTAACACATGAGAATAGGTCAGGGAAGCGGCGCAAATGTCATGCATGCCTGGAGTCTATTTATGGTCCAGGATACACGCAGACTCGCCCTAAAGTAAAACTGTCCATGAAACAATGTCAAGTATGTCACAAGCACACCTGTGATCAGCATTTAAATAAAGTATGTACGAAATGCTATGGTAACATGCCCAATCAGTGAAAGTCTTGTTTTGGAAATTAAGAATGAATATGCACGTCTGCGAATATGTATAGATTATGACTGAGTTTACATTATTACGGATTATGTTTTTATGTTTAAAAAATTTCCTTATATGATAGATGTAAATAGAGATACGGAAGGTGAGGATTTTGCAGCATAAGAATCCTCCAGCTTACTTATATTAGTTGTAACTATAGAGTAATAAGGATATTCGAGTGTGTAGGATCAAATACCACCGAACAATGCATAGACCAGGAGCACAGGCATAGATAGCCTCGAGTTAACGGTTACTACTATTACTTTCGACCTGTGACGGGCTGTGGGTCACTGAGGGCCCTGTTAGTTAATTGGCACCCGTCGGGATCTTTTTAACGTACCAGGGGTCGATGCTGCAGGAGGTGGATCAGCTGAAATGAAGCATGGTCTCGCAGTGGAGAGAAGGAGCTGGGGCCTGATTGACTGCTGTTTCCCTTGAAAGCACCAGGCAAGGCTCTGGACCTTACCCCTCATATCCACACTGTGCCTGTGCATTAACCAGGGAACAGCTTGTTCTCCGGTTAATAGAGATATAGGGTTTAACCAGAAAGCTACAGGCTGCTCTAAGCGATTTAGTAATCCAAGGACTGGCACGTTTCCTGGTTAATAGTCTACTCGTAAGAATTTAATGGTGACCTCGCATGTACGGAGCTTTGGCTGGCAGCTGCATTTCCTCGTGGTGACTACTAACAAAGGATCAAGGAACTGACTTCTGAAGAGACTGACTGGCTGACCGACAAAGGTCTCAGTGATAGGCTAGTGATAGACCGGTGGGAAATTACTAATAAACTGACATCAGAAGGACAGTCTACTGACTGAGTTGTAAGTATTTAGGGACTGACTGCCTCACTGTGTAACAATTTATATATATTGATGATATTTTGGATATAACTATACATAATTGAATGTTTGTTATTGCATTGTTCAGAACACTCCTTGGGGCGTTGCATGAGCAGATAGAGCTACCGTGCCCTTTGAATATTTGGTTATAACTGAATATTTTTCTGTGCCCTTCAATTTTAATTTGCAGTATTCGAATTTAGACATTCCTATATAATATATTTGTGACAGATTCAGCCTTCTCAAGGACCCTTTTCAGATGTAAGTAAGGAGTGAGAAGCAGGTAGACCTTTATTAACCCGTCACGTCCCGAGGTTTTCCGCACCTATGACATCCCCCAGTCCCGAGCCTTTTTGGATTTTTTTTTTTTTTTTTTTTGCTTAAACTTCCGCTTAGGTCGAGAAACGAAGGAAAATCACAAAGAAAGTGGTTCCCGCGGTCTATAAGTGGTCCGTACAGGTGCGGTTCCCCCCGGCAGGTATGGTGTTCTCTAATGGGCTGGATATGCGTTTACGTTTTCTATGGTAAGGAATAATGGGAGAAACAACATACAACACCTTTATATTTATTGAATTTGAACCAATAAACAATAACAGTAACAATATAATGGATTTCAGACACATATATATGAAAAATAAGCATTGTACCATCGCACGAGCATAGCGAGTTTGGTCCTAGTCGTAACATGCTATATGCTAAGTGTCTGGTATGAGTCAACCTATCATTTTTTCTACTTGTATACTTCTGTTTCAATGACATTTTACCAATTACAACTGTTTGTGTTTTCAGATGTTTTCATTCATTATGATGACATGCAGCATAAGTTTAGCGCACATCAGCTTAGTAAGCGCACTCGCTATGACTCGTATTTCAACATACCAAATTGTTTTATCACTTTCCAATTATTTTCCCCTTTACATAGAACCTTTCCTCCACCACTGTAAAGGTTTTCAATTATTTTCATTCATTACGAGGGCATTTAGCGATATGCTAGTGCATATTCACGTAGCAACCACGATCTCAAACACTCGTGTTTCATCATCTACTTTATTTATTCACTCCACTTATAAGTTCCCACTTACATTACACACGTTTACACCCCTATAATGCACTGTACATACTTACTGCCATTATTTATTCAAGTGAGCGTAAGAATATCGCCTGAAAATACCCTTGCAAGGAATGTTTCGATAAACTTAATACTCACACACTTATATACTAATTCACTCACACACTTATATACTAATTATTCACTTTATCACTTGCTGACTTTTATTTTGACTAATACGTGCCTTATTCATTCAACTGAGCGTCAGGAAATCGCATCTCTATACACACGCTATGAATATTTGACTTAGAATATATATCATCACTTACAATAATTTGAACTTATACCGGTAAGAATTTCTCATAATAATAATTATATAATTACGGGCCGTATTTATTGCACTGAGCGACAGAATATCGCATCATAAAACCCTCGCTATGTAAGTTTCAACTTAGGGCAGATTTATATACTTACATACAATGTTTTCACTTATGTTCTACCCGTATGCACTTTATACTAATATTTGGAGATGAACATGACTGATAATTTCACTGAGCGTCTGTCTGTCGCATTTACCTCATAATTTCAGCGTCCTGTCGCATTCACACCATATTGGAATTACATCAACGTGTGATATTCACTAAAACATGGGTGAATACAGAGACCCACGTCACACTGCACGCACTCATAGCGGGTGTCCTACCTCTGTGTCGTGAGTCTCACCTGGGAATTACTGCACACGTGACACCTGCGTTGGGTCCTAGGTCTGTTTGGCTGGGGAGGGATAGGAGTGGGGAAATGGCGGCCGGATATTCTCTGGGGAGTTTGGGCAATATGGGCAGTGCGGGTGCGATGTTGGGTCCTTTCAACAGCATACTTTGCAAAGATTTCCCTTGTGAGCTCCCTCACAAACCCTTCAAATGTTTCCTGAACTCCTGTTGTCATGGCGTGAAGGTGGTGGCAATTCAGAGCAGTGATATCTAGCAAGTGAAAGAACAGTTTTTTATACCACTTCATCGTGGTCCTGGCGCACTCTACTGTCGATATCATGAAGTCTGACTGGTCCACGAGGCGCATGTTTATATTGTAATCCATAACACACTCAGGTTTCCAAACACGACGCCTGCTCTCGCTACGGTAATCTACTGAATCAGTACGGTGCATCAAGGGGCGGTGAACCGTGGACAAGAGGCTTACTTCTCTGTTGTGGTTCCACATTGTTGCAAGGATGTTGTTGGCTTTGAAGAAGACAACCTCATTCCTTGCAAGTTTCCGCCCTACCTTGGCCATGTGACGCCGGTTCACCTTCACGGTTCCACAGACTCCCGTTTCATGTGTGTGAAGATAACGAGCGAGAAAAGGGCTAGTGTACCAATTGTCGAGGTAGAGAACGTGACCACGATGAAGGTAGTCTTCTATCATCGTCTTTACCACTGCTCCCGACAGTCCAATACTTCGATCTTCTATTATGTCTGTCTGTGCACCGGTGTACAAGACTATGTCTTGCACGTATCCAGTCCTACAGTCGCACATAACAAAGATCTTGAACCCAAAACGGTGCCTTTTGCTGGGTATATACTGTCTGAATGAAATATTGCCTCTCCACAACACGAGACTCTCGTCTATGACGAGGTCTCTATAGAGATAGAATGAGGAGCGAAAGGTTTGCCTGAGGTGATCAAAGACCAACCTAATTCGCCTCATTTTGTCCGTGTTGTTTGTATTTGCAGGGTCATTAGCATCATAAAAATGGAGGCGACTTAGAATTTGTTGAAACCGATTACGGCTCATCACTTGACCAAATATGGGGGTAAACATAACAGGGTCCCTAGTCCAGTAAGCAGGAATTCTATTCTTTCTTATAATACCCATCAAAAGGACCAGGGCAAAAAATAAGAATATTTCTGGAAGGGAGACAGGGTAATCATAGATGATAGAATGCCTACTCCTTGTTCCCAATCTTTCACTCTCTAGGCGCTGGGCGCTTGCAAACAGGTTTGTTTGGTATACAATCTGATCAACAAATGCCTCACTGAAAAACAGGTGGAAAAAATCCAACCTGGTGGAATTATGGTGAAT
This sequence comes from Coenobita brevimanus, assembly GCF_032717465.1. NCBI lineage: Eukaryota > Metazoa > Arthropoda > Malacostraca > Decapoda > Coenobitidae > Coenobita > Coenobita brevimanus. The sequence continues at coordinate 18,146,110 of NC_137032.1, forward strand.
TCCTGGAGCAATGCAGCCAGATCGCCCCTGCTCAGTGAAGGGGTGAATGAGGGGAGAAAAATCACTCCCATCCTCCCAATCCCACGACACAAATCCCTCGTCCCCATCAGCCCCATCACCGCCTTCGTCTGGGTGAGGAGGAGATCCTGGTTGGGGAGGTGGGGGAGAAGGAGTGCGGAGGGCTTCCCCACTGTCACTCCTCTTCCCTCTGCCTTTACCCTTTCCCTTTCCCTTACCCTTACGGCCTTGAGGAACATTAGGGGGCTGTGGGGATGAAATAGGGGAATATTGGGGAGCAGAAGACGTGCTGGGGAGTGGTTCCTCCCCACCTTCCCCCTCCATGACAACACCACGTGCTTTCTCACGCACCCTAGCTCGACCACGTGTTAGGGGATATTGGGGAGCATAAGACGTGCTGGGGAGTGGTTCCTCCCCACCTTCCCCCTCCATTACAACACCACGTGCTCTCTCACGCAACCTAGCTCGACCACGTGTTAGGGGATATTGGGGAGCATAAGACGTGCTTTGGAGTGGTTCCTCGCCACCTTCCCCCTCCCTCACAACCCCATGTGATAAGGAACGCACCCGCACTGGCCCACATGATCCACTACGCCGCCTCACACTACGTAGGGAGAGCAATGACTCACTCACGTCACTCTCACTTTCCCTAATCCTCCCTGGACTTTCCCTTTCACTCCCCACTCCCTCCACTTGACTTCCTAGCTCCCCAAACAAAATGCTAGGCCCATACCTGCTCATACGGCGTGGTGTGCTCTCTGGGCCACGATGTGTTATAACCTCCTGTCCATACCACGTGGCAGCACGTCCCACGGCTCCATCATCATCCTCATCCTCGAATTCTGGTTCCAAATCACGCTGGGGATAGGGATAGGATATTGTACGTGCCTTCTTTGCCTCCTGCCCGTCTCTAGCAGCATGGTAAGTCACGTACTGCCGCTTCCTGGGAGACGGAACTTCCTCATCACTGCTGGTGGTTTCTTCCTCCTCTGGCTGCACATAATCCTTGTCCATATCCTCGTCGTCCAGTGGGGAATCACTGTCGCTGGTAAAGGTGTCCAGGGCGACTTGAATTTCGCTGTCCGAGAGACCTCTCTTAGCCATGTCTGAGCAGGACCGTGGCTACCAGGTGACTGGACGAGTGGTGGACTAGCGCGGGTCGCGCGGGGTCGCTGAGTGTCCCCACCTGGTGGCAGGTAGGGGAAGGTCATGCGAGGGTACGTACCGCAAATCAAGCGCGAATTTTGAACATTGTCGAAATTATGCAAATTGCAATTGCACGGCGTATTGGTACGTCGCCGGGACTGGCAAATGCAAATCGTTGCAACGTACCCATACGTCGATGGGACGGGGCGGGTACAACACAGGGGCGGGCAGAACAGGAGGTAGGTAAGGCACAAGGCTGTTGATGTGGAATTTTGCAATTATTATGTCTTTTCAAGCATTTTTCTCCTGTACATCTACCGCCTTGTGCCTTATCTACTGTACCTCCTGTTCTCCCCGGCCCTTTCTTACTCGCCATCCATTTGTATGATAAAGGTCTACCTGTTTCTCACTCCTTAGTTACACGTGAAGTGGGTCCATGAAAAGGTCGAGTCTGTTTTGTTCTCACGAATAAATTATATTTCACAAACCAACACAATCCTCACAAACCACCACAGACCTCACACACCACCACAGTCCTCACACACCACCACAGTCCTCACACACCAATACTGTCCTCACACACCAATACAGTCCTCACACACCAGCACAGTCCTCACATATCAACACAGTCCTCACACACCAACACAGTCCTCACACACCAGCACAGTCCTCATGCACCAACACAGTCCTCACACACCAACACAGTCCTCACACACCAACACAGTCTTCACACACCAACACAGTCCTCACACACCAGCACAGTCTTCACACACCAACACAGTCCTCACACACCAGCACAGTCCTCACACACCAGCACAGTCCTCACACACCAACACAATCCTCACACACCAACACTATCGTCATACCAACACAGTCCTCACACACCAACACTATCGTCACACCAACACAGTCCTCACACACCAGCACAGTCCTCACACACCAGCACAGTCCTCACACACCAGCACAGTCCTCACACACCAGCACTATCGTCACACACCAACACTATCGTCACACACCAACACTATCGTCACACACCAACACTATCGTCACACACCAACACTATCGTCACACACCAACACAATCCTCACACACCAACACTATCGTCACACACCAACACTATCGTCACATACCAACACTATCGTCACACACCAACACAGTCCTCACACACCATTACAGTCCTCACACACCAACTCATTCCTCACACACCAACACAGTCCTCACACACCAACTCATTCCTCACACACCAGCACAGTCCTCACACACCAACACAGTCCTCACACACCATTACAGTCCTCACACACCAACTCATTCCTCACACACCAGCACACTCCTCACACACCATTACAGTCCTCACACACCATTACAGTCCTCACACACCAACACAGTACTCACACACCAGCACAGTCCTCACACACCAACACAGTCCTCACACATCACACACGTGTATAATTAATTAATAAGGATAATCTTTTACTTCTGTAATTCATTATTATATAATGGTAATGACATATGAAAAATTAATGTAACCACTTTCTAAAGGGAGGAGGTTGGGGAAAGTGGTTGGTGGGATACATAGCGAGTTGGGTCCTCGTTCCGTATCCTGGTAACACACTTTTTTTGAGTGTGGCTGAAACTCGCTTTGCTAAATATTACATTCAGTCATTAGAAAGAAGTATATAGTAGTATTATCATCATCATCATTATGTACTTTCCGTTTTTAGTCCACAGCAGGACTGGACTCTTTACTTAGGGAGGTTTTAGTCAGGAAGCCCTAACCCACGGCCGTGCAACAGTTGACTTTATACTCGGGTTTTATTCGCCCCTGCGTAGAGCACAACTCTCATGTGCTGGGAAGGCTCCCCACACACAATTCTTCTCAACAGAGTGGAGTCGAAGGCTTTTCGTCTCATTAACTCTCCTCTTACTGGCTTCCTTCAGCCTCTGTCTCTTCGCTGCACTGTTGCATCAATGTCTCTTTTCTATCGCTACTTCAATGGTCACTGCTCCTCTGAACTGTCTGCTTACATCCCTCCACCACCACGGCGGGCACATAGCACCCGTCTAGCCAACAGACTCATTTCTTTTCTGTCCAACTCTCTAATGCAAGAGTTAACCGTTGCTCCAGTCATTCATGTATAAGGTGACCAGAGTCCCGCTTTTTGGACGTCCGTCCCGCTTTTTTAATTGTGATTAGAATGTCCCGCTTTTTGAGCAAATTATCGTAATTGTTCCGCTTTTAGAAACTTACTATTGCATTAGATATAACATGACCTTCTTTTATGAAATTAGGATGAATTAGAAAAATTATTCATAATCCTAACCAAGTGGAGTAGACTGTAGCACCAGTCGAGCAGGGCAGTACTCCCGAGGTGGATGGAAAGCTGATGACAGGGAGTGCTGGAGCTCGCGTTTCATCAGCCCTCAGGACTAGTTCCTGACCATCCCCCTTTGCTGAACTTTTTCAGTGTCTCAGTTACACAGAGAGTAGGCCAGCATGCTCTCCAGTACAAATTTCTCTATCTATCTTCACCAAACTACATGCACAGTACACACTACACTTCCTATTCAAAATTTACCAAAATGGCGTCAATTCACCCAGCCTCGGAGTCCCCAGGGGGGGGGACCATAAATGCCCCCGCCATCTGCCCCTCTCCCGGTGACGACTCGAGGTGCCTGGAACCACTGTCTGACTCTCTTCTTCTTCATTTCTGCAACATTCGCGGCCTTTCATCTAACTTTCGCTCTGTAGAGCACCACCTCTCCTCCTCTAAACCTCACCTTCTTTTTCTAACGGAGACTCAGCTGTCTGAGGCAACTGACAGCAAACCCTTTTCTGTATCCTCCTACTTTCTCTATACTCATTTCAAAGCCAAAGGTGGCTGTTGTGTATACATACGCAACGACTTATCTTGCTCTCGTGTTCCTGAACTTGATTCTTCTGAATTCTCCACTCTCTGGCTTCGGCTTTCCTGTCATTCTCTGACTAAATATATCTGTGCTGTTTACTTATCCCCTAATTCTACTGACTATCAAAAATTCTTCGACTATCTTACTTCTACGATGGAACACATTCTGTCCATTTCTCCTTTCTCTGAAATCTCCATTCTTGGAGATTTCAATGTTCACCACCACCTTTGGCTCTCCTCTCCTTTCACGGATCCACCTGGTGAACAAGCCTACATCTTTTCTATCCTTAATGACCTAGAGCAGCTTGTACAGCACCCTACCCGTATCCCTGACCGCCTTGGAGAGAGCTCCAACATACTTGACCTCTTCCTCACAACTAATCCTTCTGCTTACTCTGTTAATCTTTTCTCTCCGTTGGGCTCCTCCGATCACAACCTTATTACCTTAACCTGTCCTATCGCTCCAGTACGGCCTGCGGACCCTCCAGGGAAACGTCGTCTCTGGCATTTTGGAGCTGCGGACTGGGAGGCCCTCAGGCAGTACTTCTTTGATTTTCCCTGGAATGATTATCGCTTCCATGGCCGTGAGCCATCTGAGTGTGCCTTGCGCATTACGGAGGTTATTCTCTCGGGCATGGAAGCATACATTCCTTTCTCATATCCTTTGACTAACACAAGAAAGCCTTGGTTTAATCACGCTTGTTCTAATGCTGTCCGCAACAAGGAGAAGGCCTACAAAAGGTACCGGAGCCAACCCACCCCTGAATCACATAATCTTTACGTTTCTGCTCGGAATCGTGCTAAGTCTGTTCTTTGCTCTACTAAAAATAATTTCATCCATACTAAATGCTCTCAACTCTCCAACTCGAATTCTTCCTGCTCCTTCTGGCACCTTGCCAAAAATCTTTCTAACAACTTTACCTCATCATCCTTCCCTCCTCTTTTCTACTCTGATGGTTCTGTAGCTATTTCTTCTACTGATAAAGCAGATCTCTTCGCACAGACTTTCTCCTCCAATTCCACCTTAGACGATTCCGGTGCTGTTCCTCCATCACTTCCCCCCTCTGACTTCCTCATGGCTGACATTAAAATTTCTTCAGTTGATGTATTTTCTGCCATTACTGGCCTCAGTACTAACAAGGCATATGGGCCTGATGGGGTCCCTCCTGTTGTTCTCAAAAACTGTGCTTCTATGCTTACACCCTGCCTAGGCAAACTATTTCGCCTTTGTCTGTCAACTTGTACCTTTCCTTCTTGCTGGAAGTTTGCTCTCATTCAGCCAGTCCCAAAGAAGGGTGACCACTCCCAACCCTCCAACTATCGTTCAATTGCTTTAAAGTCCTGTATTTCAAAAGTTTTCAAGTCAATTCTTAATAAAAAAATTTTAAGGCATCTTTCCTATCACGACCTTCTTTCCGATCGTCAGTATGGGTTCCGTCAGGGACGCTCCACTGGCGATCTTCTCACCTACCTTTCGGACTCCTGGTCGTCCTCCTTTCGGGACTTTGGCGAGAGCTTTGCCATTGCACTTGACATCTCAAAGGCTTTCGATCGAGTCTGGCATAAATCTTTGATTTCCAGGCTGCCCTCCTGCGGTTTCTGTTCTTCTATCTGTGCCTTCATCGCTAGCTTCCTTTCTGGTCGTTCTATGGCTGCTGTCGTAGACGGCCATCGTTCTTCTCCTAGATCTATCAACAGTGGTGTTCCTCAGGGCTCTGTCCTATCACCAACTCTCTTCCTTTTATTCATCAATGATCTAAGCTGTACATCTAACCCTATCCACTCATACGCTGATGACTCCACCCTTCACCTTTCCATTCGGTTCCCGCAACGCCCATCTCAACAGTTACTTCAAGAAACAAGGGATGAGGCTATGGCACACCTAATGTCTGACTTGGCTCATATCTCTGACTGGGGTAAAAATAATATGGTTGTCTTTAATGCTTCTAAGACTCAGTTCTTACACCTATCAACCCGACAAAATCTTCCACAGGTATACCCACTAATGTTTAATAATATTCAGATTAATCCTGCATCATCCTTGAACATGCTGGGGGTTTCATTTACTCGGGACTTATCTTGGAAAGATCATATTACATCTCTTGTAAAATCTGCTTCCGAGAGATTGGGTGTGCTGAGCCGACTCCGCTCTTTCTTTACCCCTGCACAATTGTTGACTCTATACAGGGGTTTTATCCGCCCCTGTGTGGAGTGCAGCTCTCATGTGTGGGGAGGCTTCCCACATGCAGCTCTTCTCAGTGGGGTGGAGTCAAGGGCTTTTCGTCTCATTGACTCTCCTCCTCTTGCTGACTCCCTTCGACCTCTGTCTCTTCGCCGCGCTGTTGGGTCTTTATCTCTTTTCTATTGCTACTTTAATGGTCACTGCTCCTCTGAACTGTCTGCTTGCATTCCTCCACCTCTGCGACGGGCGCGTGGCACCCGTCTGGCAGCAGGCTCTCATCCCTTTTCTGTCCAACTCTCTAATGCAGGAGTTAACCGTTACTCCCAGTCTTTCATTCATGCAACAGGTCAGCTCTGGAACTGTCTCCCTCTGTCTGTATTTCCTCCTGCCTATGATCTCCAGTCTTTCAAACGCAGTGTGTCCAGGCATCTCAAAATGATCGGATCTTGAATTTGGCTCTCTATTGTATTTTGTTTTTCTCTTGGAGGGAACTGTTACTGCGGGCTCATGGCCTTTGGTTCCTTCTTCCTCGCATAAAAAAAAAAAAAAAGTGAAATACCAAATTATTAACATAAAATCTGTAATGCTAACCAGCTGGTAACTTTGGTCGGCCCATTCACTGTACCGTAAGGTATGTTCGTAGTTCGTAGGATTAGCAGCGTTAGACGTTAGTGTTTGATTAGCAGCCTTAGTTTGAGGTGTAGAGCAGCAGCGGTCGCTGTCACATTAGTCAATATCTATCTGTATATATATATATATATATATATATATATATATATATATCTTTGTATCTGTCCATCTGTCTATCTCTATCTATATCTATCTGTATATATAAACTGTTTATACACACACACACACACACACACACACACACACACACACACGCGCGCGCGCGCCCCGCATTTAGCTCCAATAAATCTGGTCACCTTATTCATGTATGCAACAGGTCAACTTTGGAATTGTCTCCATCTCTGTTTTTCTTACTGCCTGCGGTCTTCAGTCTTTCATACGCAGTGTGTCCAGGCATCTCGAAATGAATGGATCTTGAATTTGGCTCTGCTGTCTTGTTTTCTTCTTGGAGGGAGCAATTTGCAAGGCCCTGCCCTTTGGTTTCGTCTTTCTTGCATAAAAAAATATTTGTATGTATAACCAGTAATTATTTACATGCTTACATTATTAGATTTCCCTGACTAATACCTCTCTCTCCATCAACTAGTCTACCTAGTAGTGGAAAAAGTAAATCCACTGAAAGTGGGTTTAGGAGTTATGATGGTGAGGGAGAAAGGGAGAGTATTAGTGGTGGAGAGTGAGTGAGATAATGGTGAGAAAAAAGCGGTGGTGGTGAGACGGAGAGTAGGGTAGAAGGGAATATAGTGGTGAGGGTGATGCAGGGAGGGAAGGTGGTGGTGAGGGAGGAAGATGGGAGGTGATGAGTGTGAGGGAGGAAGGGTGGTGATGATGAGGAAGATGTGTAAGCTATCAATTCCATGTTATGGTCGGTGTGTGTGTGTGTGTGTGTGTGTGACAGTAAACGGTTCATTGATACTGCAGCCCTCAGACAGATAATATAGCCTACAGCTTTGATATATGGGAAACATGATAAGCATTGGTGAATGATAAAATATTTGGTCATTTGATATTTACATTAATTTTAAATTTGATAATAGTTAAACGTGTGTGTGTGTGTGTGTGTGTGTGTGTGTGTGTGCGCGCGTGTGTTTCAGTGCGCGCTGGTGCGGTACGATATGTTTGGCGGCGCTTGCCTTGCAACGGCGCCGACGTGTCCGAATGCGTTCCTTTCACTTCGTCAAACCAATAACATTACTCAAGATTCTTTTCACGATACTAGGGTCGTAAGTGTGGGAAATCGCCAAGGGTTGCACCGAATAGGGTTAAGGGTAACCTATGTTTCGGGCAGCGCTTAGTCAGACCCCTCACCCACAACCCTACCCGCGTGGGAGACCCTGCCGGATGTCGTTACATCCACGGGCAGGCTTGTGGGATCACAGGGGCACGCAAGCCCCCCCACCACGACAAGGTGGCTGCCCACGATGTGAGGGTGATGGCACTGATGGAGGGAGGGAAGGTGGTGGTGAGGGAGGAAGATGGGAGGTGGTGAGTGTGAGGGAGGAAGGGTGGTGATGATGATGGGGAAGATGTGTAAGCTATCAATTCCATGTTATGGTCGGTGTGTGTGTGTGTGTGTGTGTGTGACAACAGTAAACGGTTCATTGATACTGCAGCTCTCAGACAGAAAATATAGCCTACAGCTTTGATATATGGCAAACATGATAAGCGTTGGTGAACTGTAAACTATTTGGTCATTTGATATTTACATTAATTTTAAATTTGATAATAGTTAAACGTGTGTGTGTGTGTGTGTGTGTGTGTGTGTGTGTGTGTGTGCGTGTGCGCGCGCGCGCGTGTGCACGCGGGTGCGGTACGATATGTTTGGCGGCGCTTGCCTTGCAACGGCGCAGACGTGTCCGAATGCGTTCCTTTCACTTCGTCAAACCAATAACATTACTCAAGATTCTTTTCACGATACTAGGGTCGTAAGTGTGGGAAATCGCCAAGGGTTGCACCGAATAGAGTGCTCTCCAGTTCACTTCATCTCTATATGCTTCCTAGCTCAGGGTTCTTTATTTCCATTTCCACACAGGTCATCCCCACTCACGCCATCTTCACACATGCTACACGTACACTACTTAAATTTTCCTTCTCCACCTTCTTCCTGTGCTCACTGACTTAGTCTCTCTTCACTCCTTCATTCACCCGCTTTCACTCGTTCACTTTCCATTCACTCCCAATCCACATAATCATACACTCACTCTTCATTTACTTGCTCACTAACTCCCCACTCATTCACTCACCCCTCTCTCATTCATCACTCATTCACTTCCCACTAGTCCACTTACTCTCCCTACTCAGTCATTGTCCACTCAACTACTCATTCACACGCCACTCACCCTCACTTATTTAGTCCCCACTTACTCATTACCTCACTCTCCACTCACTTCCCACTTACTCATTGTCGCTTATTCACTCAGCCTCTCGCTTGGTACTCAATACCTCATTCAGTCACTTATTCACTCGTTTCTGACTCATATACTCACTGCTCACTCGCTCACTCAGTTACATTCTCCCTCCCTTCCTCCCCACTTCATGTAATCACTCCCCCTTCACTCTCATTCATTCACTGACCCAACTCTTTCTTCACTCGCTCATTCACTTATTCATCATTCACTCACTCACTCCTCCCACTCCCTCCCCTCCCCACACGCAGTCTCTCGCAGTCTCGCACCGTCTGGAAATGTGGGCCGACCTGTGTAATGACTCAGTTGGCTACAGTCCCACTCAAACTGCATGTTAATGTTAGGTGCACGAATTAAAAAAAAATAAATAAATAAAAGGTTAAAATGAGAGGGTTAATTCCATAAAGACAACTGATACATATACCCATATCCCGGTATACTTCCTAGGTGTCAACGCCCCACTCACCAATTTTTGTACCTAGACCTGTTCCTGCATTGGCAAGTTTTCCCCCTTGGACCTATTTTCTTCCTTGGGTATACTTTCCCTAATGAATCTAATTTACCTACAACATGATTTTTTGTTCGTAGACATATTTTCCACGAGGGCTTTTTCTTCTTCATGGACCTATGTCACCGAAGTGAAGGATTTAACTACTTTTCATGCTTTTCTTTGCCATTATTATTATTATTATTATTATTATTATTATTATTTATTATTATATATTTATTTATTTATTTATTTTCTGTTTGAAACTTTTCTGTACGGTTCTTCATAAAAATGGTAACCGAACATTAAATTCTGGATTACAGGTGTTCTTCATCTAAAACAACATAATCGCCTACATTTATCATCGTCAGTGTCATCCTCATTGATAGCGTCTTTGTTACGGTCTTTGTTACCATCATCGTTAGGGTTTTTGTCATCATTTTCATCTTCGTCATCACTTAACGTTTTCGTCTTCATCATCTTCATTACCTTCGTCTTTGTCATCGTCTTTTCCTTAGTCATCATCACTGTTGACGTTTCCGTCTTCAGTATCATCACCTTCATCTTCATCATGGTCAGCTTTATCGTCTTCGCTGTCATAGCCATATTTATCGTCTTCTCTGTCATCGTAATTTTTATCGTCTTCTTTATCACCGTCATCGTCATCTTCTTCATAATAATTTTCTTTTTCAGGATAAATGCCTTTTCCAACTATCGCTGTTCTGGTCTTTAGGTTATTACCCGTTTACAATCTAGGCCGAAGTACAGTATTAAAGTATTAACGGATTTCACTACTTTATGGGAAACGATCCTATTGTACTTTAAACATTCCCTCTACAGTTATTGCATTCATGCATTGCACCGCAGCTTCTATCCCTGGAAATTACCCGTCAGAAACTGACCAGCCAATCAGGAGATTAACGTCCCCACACATTAGTGGTAGGTGGGGGCGCCCATCATCCATCCACTTAGTGTAGCGGTACTCAGTTTTTAGGGTAGCTCTACACTGAGTGGCAAGCCAAATGATTTCCTGTAAACCAAGAAATCATTTACAACGCTGGGTGGTAACCTTAAACCTAACCAACACGTGTTCCCTACTTGACAACAAGTGGGTTGGCGGTGGGTTAGTGCCCCTCCCCAGAAAACAACTAAAAGAACGAACAAGAAGCCTCGGACGAGGACTAACCAACAGGTGACGACTAAGGACCCAACGAAAGACATGGTACGGATTGCGACATGGAATGTAAGAGGTTCAAATGATGAGGTGAAAGAGAGAGAGATTGACCAGGTGCTTGAGGGTGCAAAAGTGGATGTATGTAGATTAACTGAAACTAAATGGTTAGGTGTGAGTGTGAGAGAATGAGAGAATGGATGGGTATATGCGTGGGAGTGGGTGAGAATGAGTGAGTAAAAGAAGGTGGAAGGAGAATGTAAGAGAGTAATGATTAGTTGCCTCAAGAATTGTGTTGGTAAGACTGAAAGTTGGACTACAAATGTGGGCGATTGTGTGTGTGTGTGTGTGTGTGTGTGTGTGTGTGTGTGTCTGCCAACGCAAGACCGTGCAAGCAGAGTGAAAGAAGAGTTCTGGACATATGTAGAAGCACGCATGGAAAAGTCTGAAGGATTGAGTGTTTTTGATTGAAGATATGAATCGAAAACTAGGGAATGTGAAGGTGGATGGAGTAGTGTGCGAGTGGAGTGTGCCTGCGGAGGTGGATGAGAACTGCAGTGCTCTAGTGGACATTGTGCTTGGAGGGGGTTAGTGATAGCTAATGTCCTCTTCAGACACAAAATGATACACAGGTATATGTGGCGAGTGATGTGAAGGGTGGGTGGTGAACTGTATGAATGGAAGGCAATAGTTGATAATGTGTGTGTGGATGATAGAATGAGAAGGTGTGTAACGGATACAGGAATATGTAGAGTTTGGGGGAGTGGACTTCCTGACCACCATTTGGTGGTAGTAAAAGTCAGGGTTGAAATGAAGTGGAGGAATAGATGATGGAAAGGACAAGAGGACGTAGTTCTTACAAGGAAGGTGGAAAGGTTATAAGGGAATGGAAAAAAGGCAGAATAAAAGAAAGAAGCAGAGGAGCGATTGGGTAAATATGATTTAGAGCAGATGGGGGACGTTGAAGGTGTGTGTAAGATATTCACAGAAGAAATTTGTGCAGCATGTGAGGTGGTGTGTGGGGTGAAGAGAAGATGAAAGGGGGTGCAAAAAACAGTATGGCAGAATGAAGAGGCGAGACAGGCTGTTCCACAAAAGAAGAAAGCGTATAGTGAGTGGATGAGAAACAGGGGTGTGGAGGAAGTTGAGAGACAGAAGAGAGTTATATGTAAAGAGGAAGAAAGAGGTGTAAATATTAGTAAGAGAAAGAAGAGAGTGGATATGGAATTTGGGAAGAATTCGAGTATAAAGTGGAAGGAATGTAAGAAAATGTTCTGGAAAGAGGTAAAGTGAGTAAGACACGGTGTTAAAGACGCTAGTCGGGGAGTGAAAGACAAAAATGATAGATTACTATGGAGAAGGGAGAAAAAGTGAGCAGATGGAGAGAACACTTTAAGGAATTGTTGAGCATAGAGAATGAAAGTAATGTGAGTATAAGTGGCTGGGGAATGGCTGGGAGAAGAGGGGATGTGAGAAGAGAGGAAGAAATCAGGAGGATGGAAGTTGTGGAAACGATGAAGAAGGTCAAAATGGGGAAAGCTCCCGGAATTGATGGATAATGTGGGGAAATGCTGAAGTATGGGGGAGACATAGTAATAGAATGGACGTGGAAGATGTGCAGATTGGCCTGGGAGGAAAGTATGGTCCCGGAGGATTGGAAGTAAGGTATAATTATTCCCCTGTACAAAGGAAAATGGGAAAAAGAAGTGTGTGGTAATCACAGGGGCATTTGTCTTCTTTGTTGAATAGGAAAAGTATATTGTAGGATACGTATTCACAGAGTTAGGGAATAACAAAGGAATTAGTTGGAGAAGAACAGGGATGTCTTAGGAAGAGAAAAGGTTGTGTAGATCGGATATTTATTCTTAGATCTTTAGTGGAAAAGTTTCTAGAGAAGGAAAAGAAGTTGTATGCGGCTTTCATGGATTTGGAGAAAGCATATGAGAGAGTGGATAGACATGGATTGTGGAAAGTATTAAGAATATTTGGAGTAAATGGGAAGTTGTTGAATGCCGTGAAGATTATGTATGAAGGTATTAAGGCTGCGGTGCGTGTGGACAGCGAACTGAGTGAATTTTTCTATTTGAAGGTTAGATTGAAACAGGGATTTGTCATGTCTCCATGGTTGTTCAATCTGTGCATGGATGGGGTTATGAAAGATACAGGGTAGGGCAGTGGATGTTGGAGCGGCCCTAATGAGAGGGCAGTGTGTGGAAACTCCCTGTACTGTTGTTTGGAGATGATACTGTGTTGTTAAGTGAAGACGAAGGGGAGCTGCAAGGCTTAGTGCATGAGTTTGGGAGAGTTAGTAAGAAATGGAATCTAAAGGTGAATATAGGGAAAAGTAAAGCTATTGTTTTCGAGGGAAATGAAGTCACTGAATTTACAGTGAAGTTGGATGAGGAGGAAATGGAAAATGTCAGTATGTTTAACCCTTTCATACACGGGGGCCCTGTGAAGAATCCAACCATTCACGCTCCTTCGACGCAGGATTCGTCCAAGTGAAATCAACCGCTCTCACATTTTTGACGTAGGTTGAGTCCAACCATATAATTTGCTGTATGTTTTTTCTCACAACAGTGTGTTGTTTGATCTTCCTAATGAACGAGAAAAAATCTAAAAAAAAAATTACCATATTGTATCATTCACTTATTTATTCAATGCTCATTTACTCACATATAAACATTTCAGCAATGATTATAGAATATTGTAGAGCATTTTATCTGCGATCCATTTCGTTAAAAAAGGACACTTCTAGCTATACTAGATTTTTTTTTTTTTATGGCATACGGAATAACAATAGTCGTCACGCCTGGCCGCGCTGAGCGAACTGTTTCCCAACATTTCATTCTCGCCCACCCAGACCTCACGCTTCTCACATCCCCCACTCAGTGATTTTTGCGGCATCGAATAATGATTACAATAATTTCATTCCCCTGCCCTAATTTTTAACTTTACTGTTATGAAACTGATATATGTTACAAATGAATAAATGATCTTCCCAGTGAATGAAAAAAAATATATATATATAAAACACCCTACTTTATCGTTCAGTAATGTATTTATTTACTCACTGACATAATATAGTACTCACACACTATTTTCTTCACAATAACAAATTGTTGTGATATAAGTACAGTGTGTGAGTATTGTGAATGAGTATATGTCAGTGTGTAAATGAATACATTACTGAACGTTAAAGTATGGTGTTTTATATCCTTTATTTATTTATTTATTTATTTATTTTTCATTCATTAGGAAGATCATTAAATCATTTGTAACATGTATCAGTTTCATAACAATACGGTTAAAAATTAGGGCAGCAGAATGAATTGATTGTAGTCATTTGTCGATGCCACAAAAATCAGTGAGTAAGGAATGTGGGGAGCTGGGCGGGGGAGATTGAAATGATAGGAAACAGTTCACTCAGAGCAGCCAGGCGTGACAACTATTGTTATTCCGTATGCCATAAGAAATTTTCTAGTATAGCTAAAAATGTCATTTTTTAACGAAATGGATCGCAGATAAGTGCTGTACAGTATTCTATAATCATTGCCGAAATGTTTATATGTTTGTGAGTAAATGAGACAGAATAAATAAGTTAATGATACAATATGGTAATTCCTTTTTTTTTTTTTTAGATTTTTATCGTTCATTAGCCCCTACACCGCGGGGTTGTTTTTGCGCTCCTTGTGCGTCCCGCGAGGATATTCGCGCTCCGACTGACTTTTTAAAAATATTTGGCAAAAATCAGTTATTAGTCCTAGAATATTAAAATTATATATGCTTATGGCACATACCTTCAGCTTTCCCCCGGGATGTTTGTTGAGCCTTCGTCGTCTACCGTAGAACTTGTGGAGACTTCTGAAGTTGGGTAACAAAGTCTCCACTTCACACTTCCCAATACCCCGTAATATGGTTACCACTGCCTGATATTATAACTACAAACACTAGTCTATGAATTCCAAGTAGTTTGGAATCCATATTCCAAAAAAAAAACACTTTGAAAGCAATGTAAATTATGAGCGCATATGAGCTTTCCTCCCGTGCTGGTTCCCCGATGGTATTCTGAGGCGGAGCTGTCATTTACCATTTATAAACACACTCACACTTTATATTCCTAGTACTTTCTTACACTTATTTATATATACAATATCTATCTATAAGTTTCTTTCAATACTAGTAGGTTATTTTCACTCCAAGCATTGACTTTCTCATCATGTATACTAGCGTGGAGAACAAATCTGTCACTTTCACTTTCATAACTCCCAGTATTCATACATGCTTGAGTGAAACTTTCACTTTCATTACTCCTAGTATATATACCCGTATTCTTATATTACTACTTATTTACATTTCTATTTACATTCTCTGGTTTATTTACATTATTTACATTTCTATTTTATTTACACTGTGTTATGCACTGTCACTTGCAGTAACTTATAAAACTATTTTCCACTGTTCAGTTATATTTACATTCATTGCTTTCAGTTGCTGTTTACACATTATTTACACATTTACATTTCCACTTGCACTGTTTTAGAGTCACCAGAAAGATTGTAGTCACTGTCCATCATTATCATTGATAAATTAGCCAGTTCGCGTTTCACAGCAGTCACTTAGCCCTTTACCCCTTGCCACACGAGGTTTAGTAGGGGTAGAGGTCACAGGGCCCTTTGCATGGGGCTAAAAGGCGACGGAATTGGACAGGCGCGAATTCGACGTGGTTTCACCTTGAAAGACAACAGTAAACTGAATGCTGTTTCCTAGAGGCGGTGAAGGGCTGCCAATGTCAGCGTGGTGACAGCTGCTAATATATACGGTATGAAATGATTGACAGGAAATCTAGACAATATATAATAAATTAGGTAGTTCCAGGTGAATGTAAATATCACTTAGGCGTCTCCCTTCCTTTCTTATATATATTTTTATTATGAGAACAGGTCATACAGCATATTTCAAGGGGAAATAAACAGGGAAAATTAGCGAACGAGTGCACATGAGGTGTTGCCAGGGGATAATTAGCCCATTCCAGATGTATGGCAGTATCAATTACATTTTCTCTTTCTTTTATATATTATTTTGTATAAGAATAGGGCAAAGGGCACAGTTCAATGGATAAAATGAGTGGAAAAATCCGTCCAGCATTTGTGTAGCGCAGCGCAGCTGGTCAGGTGGGAGGCGAGGGTAATGGAGGGGAGGTAAGGAGAGGGGGAGTCAAGGACAGGAGAAAAATGGCTAAATTGTCAACAGTGGATGGGAGTACAGGTGACATTAACAGAATTGAGTATAGCTGGACACTGGTAGTACTGATAGATGATACAAGCCACCACTTGAAAGCCCGGGCGAATTCAAAATAACACAGAATCACAAAAGTGATGCCCCACGGTATGATCCTTTGCTCCCGAGCATCACGAAAGTGACGCCCCGCGGTTAAGGGGTTAGGGAGATCTATCTCTATCTATTGCCAGATGCCTCAATCCCGTTTGGGGTGGCCACAAACAAATCGCCTCCAAGTCGCCCTGTCCCCCGCCATTTCACTGCCCTGCTCCCAACTCACACCCCCCTTTCTCATATACCTCTCCACCCCATCCCTCCATCTCATCCTTGGCCTCCCCCTCCCTCTTCCCCCCTCCACCTCACTCACATACACTCTCTTCGTCAGTCTTTCACCCTCCATCCTCTCCACATGGCCAAACCACCTCAGTGTGTTCCTCATAACGCTTCCTGTCACATCCACATCCACACCACAATGCTCCTTTATATCCTCATTTGTCAGCCTGTCTCTCCATGTGACTCCACAGGCTTCTCTTAAATAACTCATTTCCACTGCTCTCACTCTTGACTTGTTAGGGAGATCATTCATTAATTTATAGCATAAACCAGTTTCAAAACAATAGTTATAATAAGGGGGGGGGGAATGAAATGATTGAAATCAATTTCTGATACCATACGAATTGCTGAGTGACGAGTGTGGGGAGCGTGAGGTCTGGGCTCAGTTGGCTGGTGAGAGACTGTCACTCAGTACTTGGAAGTGGTTGGACTCAGGTTGTGTGAGTAGGGATGGAAGTTTAGAGATAGAAGTGCTTGAAAGGATACAAGAAGGAAAGAAGTTTTTTTTTTTTTCATGCGAGGAAGAAGGAACCAAAGGCCATGAGCCCGCAATAAGAGTTCCCTCCAAGAGAAAAACAAAATACAATAGAGAGCCAAATTCAAGATCCATTCATTTCGAAATCCCTGGACACACTGCGTTTGAAAGACTGGAGATCATAGGCAGCAGGAAATACAGACACAGAGAGACAGTTCTAGAGTTGACCTGTTGCATAAATGAAGGACTGGGAGTAACAGTTAACTCTTGCATTAGAGAGTAGGACAGAAAAGGGATGAGAGTTTGCTGCTAGACGGGTGCTACACGCCTGTCATAGAGGTGGAGGAATGCATGCAGACAGTTCAGAGGAGCAGTGACCATTAAAGTAGAGATAGAAAAGAGATAAAGATGCAACAGTGCAGCGAAGCGACAGAGGTTGAAGGGAGTAAGTAAGAGGAGGAGAGTTAATGAGATGAAAAGCCTTTGACTCCACCCTATTGAGAAGAGCTGTGTATGGGGAGCCTCCCCACACATGTGAGTTGTACTCCACACAGGGGAGGATAAAACTCTTGTATAGAGTCAACAATTGTGCAGGGGTAAAGAAAGAACGGAGTCGGCTTAGCACACCCAATCTCTTGGAAGCAGATTTTACAAGAGATGGAATATGATCTTTCCAAGATAAGTCCCGAGTAAATGAAACCCCAAGCATGTTCAAGGATGATGCAGGATTAAGCTGAATATTATTAAAAATTAGTGGGTATACCTGTGGAAGATTTTGACAGGTTGATAGGTGTAAGAACTGAGTCTTTGATGCATTAAAAACAACAAGATTATTTTTACCCCAGTCAGAGATACGAGCCAAGTCAGACATTAGGTGTGCCATAGCCTCATCCCTTGTTTGTTGAAGTAACTGCTGAGGTGGGCGTTGCGGGAAACGAATGGAAAGGTGAAGGGTGGAGTCATCAGTGTATGAGTGGAAAAGGTTAGATGTACAGCTTAGAAGGTCATTGATGAATAGAAGGAAGAGAGTTGGTGATAGGACAGAGCCCTGAGGAACACCACTCTTGATAGATCTAGGAGAAGAACGATGGCCGTCTACAACAGCGGATATAGAATGACCAGAAAGGAAGCTAGCGATGAAGGCACAGATAGAGGGATAGAAACCGTTAGAGGGCAGTTTGGAAATTAAAGATTTATGCCAGACCCGATCGAAAGCCTTTGAGATGTCAAGTACAATGGCAAAGCTTTTGCCAAAGTCCCGAAAGGAGGATGACCCGGAGTCTGAAAGGTAGGTGAGAAGATCACCAGTGGAGCGTCCCTGACGGAACCCATACTGACGATCAGAAAGAAGGTTGTGATAGGAAAGATGCCTTAAAATTTTTCTATTGAGAATTGACTCGAAAACTTTTGAAATACGGGACGTTAAAGCAATTGGACGATAGTTGGAGGGTTGGGAGTGGTCACCCTTATTTGGGACTGGCTAAATGAGAGCAAACTTCCAGCAAGAAGGAAAGGTACAAGTTGACAGACAAAGGCGAAAGAGTTTGCCTAGGCAGGGTGTAAGCATAGAAGCACAGTTCTTGAGAACAACAGGAGGGACTCCATCAGGCCCATATACCTTGTTAGTATTGAGGCCAGTGATGGCAGAAAATACATCAGCTGAAGAAATTTTAATGTCAGCCATGAGAAAGTCACAGGCGGGAAGTGATGGAGGAACAGCACCGGAATCGTCTAAGGTAGAATTGGAGGAGAAAGTCTGTGTTAAGAGATCTGCTTTATCAGTAGAAGAAATAGCTACAGAACCATCAGAGCAGAAAAGAGTAGGGAAAGATGATGAGGTAAAGTTTTTACAAAGGTTTTTGGCAAGGTGCCAGAAGGAGCGGGACGAATTCGAGTTGGAGAGTTGAGAGCATTTAGTATGGATGGAATTATTTTTAGCAGAGCGAAGAAAAGACTTAGCACGATTCCGGGCAGAAACATAAAGATGATGTGATTCAGGGGTGGGTTGGCTCCGGTACCTTTTGTAGGCCCTCTCCTTGTGGACAGCATTAGAACAAGCGTGATTAAACCAAGGCTTGCTTGCGTTAGTCAAAGGATATGAGAAAGGAATGTATGCTTCCATGACCGAGAGAATAACCTACGTAATGCGCAAAGCACACTCAGATGGCTCTCTGCCATGGAAGCAATAATCATTCCAGGGAAAATCAAAGAAGTACTGCCTGAGGGCCTCCCAATCCGCGGCTCCAAAATGCCACAGGCGACGTTTCCCTGGAGGGGTTCTTTGAAAGCAATGACAAGAAACAGGGAAGTGAGCCCTGAAGTGAAAAAGTTACTGCATGACAGTATTGTGATACCAACTCTAACGTATGGAAGTGAAGCTTGGACCTTGTTGGAGGGACACAAGGCAAGAGTGAAGGCAGTGAAAATGAGCTATTTGAGAGGAGCATGTGGATTCACGTGAACAGACAGATTGACGAATAAGGAAGTGAAGGAGTGTTGTGGTGTGGATGTGGATGTGATAGAAAACGTTAGGAGAAACACATAAGAACATAAGAACTGAGGATAACTGCAGTAGGCTGGTTGGCCCATGCTAGGCAACTTTTAGAAGAGTAACTGAACTACTAGAATGAGATAAGGACAACAAAGAAGATGGCTCTCCCCCGCCCTCCAAACCCTCCAGCCGCAGCCGGCAGGAAAATGTCAGAAAGAACACCGCACAGTATACAGTAGAAAAACTGGTGTGGATATTTTATAGGAAAGTGTGAAAGGAGAATAGAAACTATCGTAGTGTAACCTGAAACGGAAAAAGTGTGAATTAGTATTGGTTATTAGATTTTTTGTTTTCTATATCCACCCCTTCTTTGTCATATACTTATCTAGCCTATGCTTGAAACTCTTAATGGAAGAGGCACCTAGTACTTTACTAGGTAGCTTATTCCATTCGTCTACTACTTTATTACCAAACCAATTTCTACCTATTTCCTTATTGAAACGGAATTATTCTAGTTTGAAACCATTACTTCTAATTCTATCCTGTATGCTCATTTTAAGTAGCTTGCTAATATCTCCCTTATTTATACCCTTCATCCACTTAAATACCTCAATTAAGTCTCCCCTTACTCTACGCCTCTTTAGCGAGTGCAGACTTACTCTTTTCAGTCTGTCTTCATACGACAGGTTCCGAATATCATGTATCATTTTTGTCATTCTTCTCTGTACATTTTCTAACGAGTTAATATCCATTCTATAGTAAGGACACCAAAATTGTACTGCGTAGTCTAAATGTGGCCTTACTAATGCTAGATAAAGTTCCAGTATTACTTTTGATGACCTGTTGCTCACGCTTCTCGAAATAAATCCTAGGACCCTATTTGCTTTGTTTCTCGCTTTAATATACTGTTGCCTTGGTTTGAGGTCGTTACTAACCATAACTTCTAGATCTCTCTTGCCTTCCGATTTGCTAATTTCTTTGTTATCTAAGCTGTGTTTAGTATCTCCAATGGTCTTGCCTACGTTAACTACTTTATATTTTCCATTTGCCAAACTTTAGACCATTTGGACAATATATCGAGGTCCTTTTATAAGTTATGGCAATCATCAGTCAAGTTAATGATACACCCTATTTTCGTATCGTCGGCAAATTTGCTGATGCTGCTAGTGACTCCTAAGTCTAGATCATTTTTATATATATAATAAATAATAAGGAACTAAGTACTGAACCCTGTGGTACACCGCTAGTTACTAATCCCCAGTCCGACTTAGTTCTATTTATTAATACTCTCTGCTTTCGTCCTTTCAGCCAGGATTCTATCCTTTTTAAGATAACGCCGTCTATACCGTGTGCTCGAACCTTTCTCACTAACCTTTCGTGTGGGACCCTATCAAAATCTTTACTAAAGTCCAGATAAGTAACACCGTAAGCTTTATTGCTATCTACTGCCTCATAGACCTCCGAGTAAAATGATAAGTTTGTGAGGCAGGATCGTCATTGCCTGAATCCGTGCTGACTTTCGTTTATAAGATTAAATCTTTCTAAGTGTTCTCTAATCTTATTTGCCAAAATTGACTCTAACATTTTTCCTACTATTGACGTTAAACCTATCAGACGATAATTCGACGCAGCTGATTTATCACCCTTTTTAAAGATGGGCACTAGGTTTGCGGTCTTCCACGCCTCTGGAACTTCTCCTGAAATTAAAGAGTCATTAAATAACGTTAAAAGTGGCTGACATAATTTTTCTTTTGTTTTTCTTGTAATTTTGCACATATATCGTCCGAACCTGGCGATTTTTGAGGTTATAACTTATTAATTTCTTTCAATACGTCCTCCTTACTAATGGTTATTTTACTAAGAATATTTTCCGTATTATCATCGTAAATATTTGATGCTTGAGGGACCAGGTCTAGATTTTCCTTGGTGAATACTGATATTAAATTAATTATTTAGGATGGAGCACATTTCTTTATCTTCACTGGTAATGTCACCTGATTCTGTTCTGAGTGGTCCTATCCTATCTTTATTTTTCGTACGGTACATTTGATAAAAACCCATGGGGTTTTCTTTCGCTTCACTAGCAGTCTTAATTTCATAACTTCTCTTTGCTTTTCGTATTTCCCTCTTGACTTCTCTAATCGCATATTGGTTACATAAGTGTTCCACCTCACTTTTTATTTTTCTATATATTCCTTTCCTTTGGCCTATGAGAGATTTCAATCTGTTGTTAAACCATCTTGGTTCTGAATTATTCGTTCTAAACGGTTTTGAAGTGATATAGTTATCTTGGCCTCCATGTGTTATGTTTATTAACTCGTTATATTTCTCAATGGTCGACGTCTGCTTGGTACTGGACCTGAGTTAATCCTCGTCACCTGGACTACACTCCTACCCATGACCTCACCTTCCACAGGTAACTGGCACACATTCCCACCCGTTTCCTGCCCCTCACCTATGACCTGGGGTTCCCCATTGACCTGGCACTCCCTAAAATAGATATTCTTCCCGTGGAATACCGTTCTAAAATAAGCTCTTAATCCATCGAAATCTCACTGACGAAAATTAGGAACGGTGGAGGTATTTTCAGTGGAACAGACATCCCAAATAAATCTGAATTTTATTTCTTCACGATCGCTATTACCAAGTCGTCCATCAACCTCTATATCTATCTATCTATCTGTCTATTGCCAGACGCCATAATCCCGTACGGGGTGGCCATTTGACTCCGAGTTATTTGTTTTACAGGGAGGGGCACTAACCCTCCACCAACCCACTTGACACGTAGGGAGAAAAAGGTGAAGTAGAAAGGAAGGAAGGGAGGGAGAGTGAGTGGTCTGGCACAGAGTTGAACTGGGTACACCTGTGGTAGTCTCAGGCCGCTACACCTTACTCCATCTTGTCTCCTACGATGGCTCGCTTGGTAAGCTGCTGTACTCACGCAGTTGCTAGCGCTGGTTCGAATCTTCGCAATATTTGGGGAGGCGGTGGCTGAATCGGTAGAGAAGCGGCCTGCAGTCCTAATGGACCCAGGATCAAATCCCGGCTGGGGCAGGGAACTGTTTAAGGATTTGAATGTCCTAAAAGCAGACTTTCCTGATCTACCAGATGACCCGCCGACATGTCGCAAAAATACCCCCGCTAATACCAATACACCAGTCCTGTATGGGAGAGCCCTCTATATCACTAATGATATTTTCTTTATTAGCTAAAACCAAATCTAGTATATTATTACCTCTAGTGGGCTCCCTAATATACTGATAAAGGAAATTATCCTGTACTACCTCTAGAAATTCCTCTGATTGCATCCCTTGTCTGATTTCTTCAATCTATCCTTGGCAGATTAAGGTCCCCTACAATTATTACTAAACTGGACTCTGATGTTTTCCTAATTTCCACAGGTATTTATTATCTGCTCTACTTAATTTTGGAGATCTGTAAATTGCTCCTAAGACTAATTTCGCCCTAGTGTTACTAATTTCAACCCAGACACTTTCTGTGTCCCTATTTGCTTTAATGTCTGCTTTATTGTAACAGTTTAATGAATCATTTACATAAACAGCTACCCTGCCCCCCCTTTCTTCCCAGATGGTTTGACAAAAATATTAGCTCTTTATCTGATATTCTGCTAAAAATTCTCGAGTGTCTGTATTCATCCAAGTTTTACTAATAATGGCAATGTCTATTTTCTCTGTACAAATTAAAGCCCTCAGTTCATCCATTTTATTACGTAAACTCCCAGCTGTTTGTGTAGTACACTTTCAGATAATTACGAGTAGTTATGCCTCTACCTTCGTATTTACTCATTTTTATTTCATTACTAACTGGGAAACTCTTTACTTTACTAATATAACATTTTTTTTTTTGTACTATCACTAGTCGCCCTTCTGTCATCACTTGTTCTGTCATCTATCATCGCCTGCTCAATTTGAGGTGCCTGAGCGGAGGTGCTTTGGCCAAGTGGAGAGGATGAAGAGCGAAAGACTGACCACAAGAGTGTATGTGAGTGAGGTGGAGGGGAGGAGAGGGAGGGCGAGGCTAAGGATGAGATGCAGGGATGGAGTGGAGAGGTATATGAGAGAGGGAAGTCTGAGCTGGGAGCAGGGCAGTGAAATGGCGGGGGACAGGGCGACATGGAGGCGAGTTGTTTGTGGCCACCTCTTACAGGATTAAGGCATCTGGCAATAGATAGATAGACATTAGTGAACACAAAAATTCCGCTAGGATTAAGCATTGCTATTTGATGTAGTAGACTGCAGCATGTAGCTGTACTCGTACTGCACCATATATGATCACTGTTACAACGGTCACGTGCCTCTCAGTGTACTGAAGTATCTCTCTACAGTCGCCCCATAAAGTGATGGCAGACTCAGTTTCAGTTTCACTAACGCTGGACTGTCAGACGTCCACTGAAAATGAGTGATTATAACAAAAATTCTGCCTTATGTTTTCGAATAAAATACACGCCTTTTTTCACGCTTAGAATTACGTAAAATGAATAACATGATGGAATGATATAAATTAATTGTGTAAGACATATTTTCCGAAAGTGAGTAATGTGTTAATTCGCCAAGTTTTGCCAATTAAGCTTTCTTTTCCGCTAAATCTAGAAGTTTTAAAAATCTCCTGGAAAAAATTTAACTTCACTCCATATCGGACGATTTTCTAAGTCCCCCCCCCCCTCTCTCTCTCTTATGATTCCTCCCAGAGTGTCTGATTTTTACCACTTGTGTTTTCACGGACGTCTATAATTTCCGTTTGGCAACACTGCTCAGTGCAATACACAGCACAGTACACAGGATTCTCAGAGTGTAGCCTACATCTCAGATTAGGCACAACTGGTCTTGTTTCGAGGTCGTGTCGAGGAAAATTCTGAATGAATGTATAGTAGTACGTACGTTGATTTTCGAAATGCGTGTACTATGGTCATCACATAAGAACAATAAGGCTGTCACAATACTGAAATTTTTATAGTAGTAAGGAAATATTAGTTTACACGAGGTTCCAGCTAGCAGTTTGCCTTTATTCCTTGTTTTCCCTTCAGTTATAATTATCAAAATTGTTTATATCTATCTATCTATCTATCTATCTGTCTATATATATATATGTATATATGAAGTTTTAGGTAGATATGTCCGATTCCACCTATTTACTCTGGGTAATAGAGAACCTGAACATGAAATTACATATCCTAGCAATGGAAAACGATATATAATTTTCTTTATTGTTTGTCCTTTCATATCTTTATTCTACTTTAATAAACCAGTTAGGAGGTCCTGCTTTACTGAAATACTAATGCAGAAGTCCTGAAATCGGTAATTCGTATATGAACTGCATTTTATTGCTCTCGCTATTAGTTTAGGCACTGAATATACTACCGTATGCTGTTGCCAGTTTGGTACTCTCCAAGAAACTCCATTCGGGGGAAGTGAGGGTCTCTCTCTTCATATTTTATTCACTGATGTAAAGTACTCTGGCTTATACTATGTCTTCTAGAGATTTCTCTTGCAGGGAAGTTGACAAAATGCAGTATAATAATTGGATGTTTGAGTAAGTGTTGGCTACCTCCGTGCTTGTTGAGCTGTGGTTTAGCTCCGTTTAAAAAGCAAAGGAGGTTAATTTATGTTGGCTTTTGACATCATGGATATTGGTTTGGTAACTTTTCCAGTAGAAGCGAGGACAAGAAACCAGCATGTGACATCGTCAACTGCCAACTGGGATATGTCAGGTCGGATTTGCACCAGTTTGGGGCAATGATGTTACTAAATAACCTGCGGTTGGATCTCAAGCATAAACAATAACAATGAACAACTGATATACACGTCACTGGCATTTTACCGTGGAAGGGTCTATCTATCTATCTATTGCCAGACGCCTCAATCCCGTTTGGGGTGGCCACAAACAAATCGCCTCCAAGTCGCCCTGTCCCACGCCATTTCACTGCCCTGCTCCCAACTCACACACCCCTCTCTCATATACTTCTCCACCCCATCCCTCCATCTCATCCTCGGCCTCCCCCTCCCTCTTCCCCCCTCCACCTCACTCACATACACTCTCTTCGTCAGTCTTTCATCAGGTGAAATAATTTCTTAAGCATAGGCAAAACCTGTTACATATAAACTTAATAAATAATTAGCAAGACACTGCAGAGTGGCATGGCGAGTGCAGTCATCTAAACATTCTTCATAATACACACGAAATACATTATGCCAATCGAAGTTTATTATGATGAAAATGTGCATGTATTCTACTGGTTGTAAAGTATCACTGCGTGAATGGCAGTGACTCACACTATTTGTTGTTGTGCTGGTTGAGGGAAGTCTACCGGTCAGCTCTTATTCTCTTGCACCTATGATCGTCTCTCAAGAAGCAACCTGGCCGGGTTAGTCTACCAATCAGAAAAGTTTATTTACTATCCGAATCTGCGGCCCTTCTGAGTCATCTGAAATCACCTTGTAAAATACGCTGCAGTCTCGCTTTCCGCCATCGTGCATGGAAAACACAGAAATGGAATTATACTTTAAAAATACTTGCTGATATTTAAACCTTTTGCTTACTTTTCTATTATTATAAAAAAAAAAAAGGCCGACCCTCAGCCGTTGCAGCACCAATCAGATAAAATTTGTTGACTCTGGCAACGAAGTTGGACGGAGTTCATTACCTGTATCTATTTCTTTCTATGTACAGGATATCTCAAAATGTTGTCAGATTTAAATTAAATCTAGAGGACTGATGGGCAGTGGGCCAAGAAAAAGGTAAATAAATTTTAAAGTGAATGTTGATCAGGATGTAGGAATAAACATATGTTTTTGTTTATTGCCAAATGCCTTAATCCTGTAAAGCAGGGATGGGCAATTACATTTGACTAATACATAATGTCAAGAGCTCCACCTACAAGGAATTATTCGTTTTATGGTTACACTGATAAACATGGAGTAGACTGTAGCACTAGTCAAACAGGGCGGTACTCCCTAGGTGGATGGCAAGCTGGTGACAGGGAAAACTGGAGCTACCGTTTCACCAGCCCTCAGGACCTTATCCTGATCATCTCCCTTTGCTGAACATTTTCAGTGCTTTGATTTACACAGAGAGTAGGCCAGCATACCCTCTAATACCTTTACCTTCGGTTGTCTACACCACACAACATTACATGCACATAAGATATCACACCTGTTTCCATTCCCTTTAGCGATGGCCGTTGCATTAACAACAGCAAACAAGGTGTTATCTCGGATTGCCACCACTGGTAGGCAAGGGCTGGCGTCATAGGGTCCTTCCGGTCGTCATCAAGCGACTGTGCTGGCAGTGACTTGCAATTTCCGGTCATGCTCGTCAACTGATAAGTGCAGGTGCGGCCTTATTCTTCATCAGTATCCGTGGTCGCAGGACCAATTTGAATTCAGCTCATTTTTTCCCCACAATCCGTAGCCCCTCTAGCCCTGTTCCTCACAGAACCCCAAATCTCTCCCTCTACCGAAATATCCTCATTTTTTTTCCTGGTTATCTTCTCACAAACTTCCGTATTAACGGTGGCACCTGTTGTTATATCAAATATGAAATTGCAGTTGACACTGTTTTAACTTCACTTAAACTAATTTTGATTACTTACTGTATAAACTATATTATCTAAATATTACCAAGTATATCTGTATAGTATATTGCTCCCCCAATGCTTCTTCAGAATCCAGTGTACTTGACTCCATATCCACACAGTTGAGTAAACTTAACCTTACCCTTAGCACCGAAATTACCATTTTGGGTGATATTCCGTACATAATGTAGAATGGTTGTCACATTCTGCCAGGACTGACGATACTGGTCTAGAGTGCGAGCTGTTTGCAGAATCGTTTAATCTCACGCAGGTGGTAAAGCATTCAACCAGAATAACATATAATCCTGACCATGACGCCCATTTTATTCAGATCAATACAGGATAGAATTAGCCTACTGTCACTGCTTGGATCATCCGACCACAGTCTTATCAAAGTCTCCTTAGTCGGCTCCCCCAAACCTTCCCGTTCTGAACCTGTCAGGGTTACCCGAAGGCACTTTGATAGGGGAAACTGGGATGGATTTAGAAATTATCTTTGCTGAGATTTCAAGGCAGTCTTTCTTCTCAAGTGATGCCAATTCTACCCAGTCCCACATTAATGACTTAATACTAGCTGGTATTGATTTATTCATACCAAGTATACGGTTCATTAAAATATCAAACTCTCCAAAATAGTTTGATAGCAATTGTGCCAGAGCAACGGCCCAAAAGTTATTAGCATATAACTCTTACTTAAAATTAAAAACATCTGAGGCACTCTCTCAATTTAAAATTATTAAAGACCATGCCATGCAAAAGCTGTAATAAATCTTGCTAAATCAAACTTTCTTCAAAACCAAGCATCAGAACAACTTAACCATCCTAATGACAATAGAGTATTCTTGTCATCTCTCAATTCTTTCAATAATAACTTTATTAAGTCATCATCCATTCTCCCACTAAAATCTTTAGATGATAACATTACAAATGACCCACGTGGTAAAGCGAATATCCTTGCCAGTACATTTGCCAGAAATTCTATCGTAGAGGAAGTCAGCCAGAACGTTCCAATACTAGAACTTGACTCTCCCGAAATTGTTCAACTTAAAATACAGACTAGATACGTAAAATCCATCCTAGGCAGTTTACCAACCAACAAAACTCCAATCTTAGATGGAATTCCTCCAACTGTTTTGAAAACGTGCTCCCTAGAACTTGTGTCTGTTCTAGCTAAATTATTCAGACTATGCATACGTACTTCTTCATTTCGCAGTTCATGGAAAGAAGCCAATATCCACCCAGTTCCAAAGAAAGAAGTTTCTCTGACCGCTCTAATTACAGAGCCAATAGCAATCACATCTTGGTAAAGTATTTGAAATTGTAATTAATAAACACATAGTTAAACGCCATGATGCCAACAAATTAATTAGTGATAGACAAAATGGTTTTCGCCACGAAAGATCCACCATTGATATACTCGATCTCTTGGTAATGGAGAAAATCATGCAGTAGCCTTGATATTTCTAAAGCTTTCGACAGAGATTGGCACTGTTTTTTGCTATCCAAACTCCTTTGCAATGGACTAATGCCTTTTGTTCCTCTGCTTTCTTCATATCTCAGTGACAGAAAAAGAAGATTAAAATTAGATGATGTAACGCTGGCGTGCCACAAGGATCATTTCTGGCATCAACCCTTTTCCTAGTCCATAATAATGATCTCTTATCTGTCACCCACAATCCCATCCTTTCATATGCAGACGACTCAAAACTTCACAGTTCAATGGCACTGAAACACCCATTTACAAAGTTTAATATCTCTAACCCTCAGCGCAGTGCAGCCATCTCCGTAAAACAAGACTTATCTAAGATCAGTGAATGGGGACAAAATAACCTTGTCTCATTTAATGCTAGTAAAACCAAATATTACCAATTTCTAATATACAGATATTGCCAGATTCGTATATTACTTTCAATGATACTAATATTCCCATCTCCAAAAGTATTAAAATCCCCAGTGCTTCACTTAACAATGCCTTCAGCTTGTCCTGTCGTGTCAGATCACTTGCGGAAACCTCGTCAAAGAAACTTGGATTATTGTACCGAGGCTGTAACATCTTCTCTGACGAGCAGTTACCTATTGTTTATAATAGTCACGTGCACTCTCAGCTTATATGGCTCACCCTTGTGGAATGGATGTGGAGAGGTTGCACTAAAACAACTAGAAAAATTCAGAACAAAGATGCTGGAATTATTACTAACTCTGCTACTTAAAATAAACTACCTCCCCTACAAGTAAGAAAGAATGTTGTCTCCCTTGCATTATTTTACATATATTTTTATGGTAAATGCTCAGACGAAGTTGCGTCCATTGTGCCACCTCTCCATGCCTTCCCTCGTGCTACATGGGCAGTTGTTAGCGCTCATGACTGGAATGTCACACAACCATATTGCAGAACTTCTACCTATCAGAATTCTTTTATTCTTCGAACTGCATCTCTTTGGAACTCACTTCCCTGGAGTTGTTTCCCCCCAAACTTCAACCTACAGCTGTTCAAGTCCAAATGTTACAGATTTTTTTTGAATGGAGGATGCCAGTAATCCGATGTATGGATTATTATTTTTTTATTCATTTATTTTCCTTCCTGTGTTCTTTTATAAAAAAAAAAAAAATGACAAGCCAATATGCTCTCCACTTTAAAAACAGGTTAAAGAAGAGAGAGAGAGATTAAATGTTTTTGCAGCCGCTACCCATAAAACTTGTCTCATGGTTGCTTGGCTTACGTTTCGCCTAGGTCGCCTTCTCTTGGAGGATGTACATGTAAGTAAACGTCAGTTCAAATTTTGAATACGGTAAATCTGGGGTAGGCCTACATTGCCAGGTGTTCGAGTGAGTGACAGAATTCCTGTTCTACTTACAGGGTATACGATTGCTATATAGAAAGTACTTGTAAGATAATTTTTTGTGGTTTCGTACGTAATCCACATTCCAATGGTAGGTGGTGGCGACCATCATCCACTCACTTGATGTAGTGCGGCCTACTTCTTAGTCTTTATCATTCTTTTTTCTGTGCCCGCCCTCCTCTCTTCCTATTTCTCCCATTTTTCCTGTCATTTCTCATTGCTTTTCTTTCCTTTACAGGTGGCTTTACATTGAGTGACAAGCCAAATGTTTTCCTGTAAGCCAATAAACCATTTACAACGTTGGGTGGTTACCATATAACCAAATCATATGTGCTCCCTCCATGTCAGCAAGTGGGTTGATGGAGGGTTAGTGCCTCTCCCTGCAAAACAAATAACTCAAAGTCAAATGGCCACTCCTTACGGGATTATGGTGTCTGGCAATAGATAGATAGATAGATTGATCTATCTCTTTGGAAGAATGCGAGTGAGGGGCATCTCGTCAGCCTGCCAGATTTGATGGTCGCATTTTTTAGACATTTATTGCGCTTATACTAACTACCGTAATCAGGATGGACCTTGATAGCCACTTCAAATTACACCCGATGGGGTAATTTATCTCTCATTGCCAACCCCTGCTGTAAGAAGTTGCCACAAACAAATCATCTTCATGTCGCTCTGTCCTCTGTTATCTGGCTGCCCTCCCTCCTTCCCTTGATCTCGTCCTCTCTCTCTCTCTCTCTCTCTCTCTCTCTCTCTCTCTCTCTCTCCCTCTCCACCTTACTCACATACACTCTTCATGTCAGTCTCTCATTCTCCATCCTTTCCATATTGACAAATCATCTTAAGAATACTTCTACTGCCCACTTAACGAAGCGATAAGGTAATTTTCTTCATCTGTGTGTGTGTGTCTGCATGTCTGTGTGTGTCTGTGTGTGTCTGTTCCCAGAATATCTCAAAATGAAGTAGGCAAATTGTCTCCAAAGTCTGTGTGCAGTATTTCGGAATATATGGCTTCTTTGTTAATAATTTTGGCGAAGCTGCGATGATATGCCTTTGATTGTCAGAAGATCTTGCAAGAAAAAATACCCTCTAACAGTTTCTTTTACCTTAGCATTATTCACCACTTTGTATCGTACTTTCAGTAATGTGAATGGCTATTTAAAAGGTAACTATTAGAAATTCTTCAAAGACCTGTTATACTTAATGGCATTCACCAAAATAATACCCCTGGCTTCAGGCTCCTGAATGCTATAGTGATATTAAACCTACTAGAAGTAAACAGCAAAATCTTTAGCCTTTTTGCGATTTTAGCAAAGCTGTGATGATATTCCTGCTATTCCCAGATTACTGATATAGTTTTATAGTGATGGTGGGTGGTACACCGTCGTGGGAGAATGCTTTGGCTTTTATTCTTAAGATTTTCAATCGCAGCCACATCACTACCACATGACTCTTATACTTCCTCAGTTGGCTGTCCCTCCATGAAACTCTACATGCTCCTCTCAGAGAACTTATTTCCACATCAATAATACATCATTCCTTTACTTATTTGTCTGTCTCTCCATGTAACACAACATTCTTCTCTCAGATACCTTATTTCCACTGCTCTTAATCTTGACATGTGTCCTTCCAACAGAGTCCAAGCCTCACTTTTGTACATTAGAGTGGGGAACACAATACTATCATGCAGCAAGTCTTTTACTTCCATGATCACTTATATATTCCTTATCTCTGCTTTCAGCGAACCAGCAACCTTTCTTCCCTGCTCTGCCCTTTTAAGTACATAATTCTCTAAACTTCAGTCCATACTCATCACGCAAGTATGTAACGGTATTAGAATGCGTTCACATTCTCCATTTTTTCACCATCACCCCTCAATAGCTACTTCATTTCTCTCAAAGACCATAACTTTGCTTTATCTACATTCCTTTTTAGGAATAAATGATTAAATATTATCGACGTTGGTGCAGGCATGCATCCACATTACGTGTAACAGGGCAGACAATGACCTTAGATTTATTCTATGTAAACGTTTTGAAGTATTCCTCTGATAGGCTAAAGGATTTACAGCAGTAAACCATTATTATTATTATTTTTATTATTATTATTTTTTGTGCATTGGCGAAGGTATGCACTCCCTCGAGTACTTCCTGTAGTCGCGGGCATGACTCTGAGGTTGTCATTATCGTACCCTGGCAACCTACCCGCCATCTGTGCTTCCTATTTCGTGTATAATATGATACGCATGTGATTGATTCGTGTATAATATGTTCTTGTACAGTCGCCCCAAGAAGTGATGGCAGAGTTTCAGATTGCTTCGGTCACTCGGCACTGCCATACGTTCAATGAAAACAGTGAATATAAGGTAAACATTCAATGCCTTCATCACGTCATATCAAATAAAATATACAGTATATCATATCGCGCTAAGAATGATGTAAAATGAATAACGGGAGGCACTGATATATTAGATTTAGAAGTTAACACTTAGTTACCTTTCCCGATTTGAATGAATGTGAAATGTATTACTCCGCGCCTGGTGGGCAGTAGGCCTATAACTCCGTGTTCCTGATTTATTTTTCCCAGCATTTCAAATACTGATGCTCTAGTTTTGAAGACCAGTTAAGGAAAATTCTTGTGACTACAATACACTGCCTTACTTTCAAATGCTATGGTGATGATACAGCAACAATAAGGATGCCATAACAATGAAATTATTCTTCGTAACGATGCCCTACCTGCGGTAGCAGCAAGACCATACTGCCTTCTATTCCGTCTTCCTCCCGCCAGCAATAATTATAATTAGCAACTTTATTACCAATTGATGCAAAATTATTTTTTAGCTGTAAGGAAGTATGACAGATTTTGCCTTTTTCTCTTACACCAGACAATAAACAGGACCAAAACAAGAGTTCATAAATTCGTGCAATGCAAAAGCACGCACTTTCTACTCCATCTTTAAATCTTAATATGTCCTTTTAAATAAACTGTAATATCCTGCTGAACAGAAAATGCTGATTTGAATGTTTTGAACTCAACGATTTGTTTATGAACCTCTGCATTTTATTACTTTTGCTAATCGATTATGCACTGAGGATATCAGACTATGACAAGTTAGCATTCTCCAAGGAGCTCCGACTCTAGGCATATTTCGAGGCTCTTTTATTTATACTTCCTTCACCGATAGCCGTCTGGCTTATATTAAGTAATCAAGAAAATTGTCTTAATGGAAAACTGGCCAAAGGCAGTATAATAACTGCATGTCTTTGAGTAAATGTTATCTCCTTTCGTGCGTGTTGATCGAAACATTTAAAATAGCTTATTGGCTTACACCGCCTTCCCGCTTTCTATCGTCGTTCATGGAGATACTGGAAACGGAAATAAATGACTTTAGTTAGTCCATAGTATTGTAACGGAAATTATTTTATAAATAATAATTACTAATTTTAATTGCTTATTGAAGCTCCCTTTTGTTCAGTTTTAAGTTACTAAAAAATTATTGCGTTTTACCATACTGGGTTCGAACTCCACAAAATATTCCTGACTGTACCTGAGCGATAGTTGTGAAATTTCAATTAGTTCCGTTTAGGATTTCCTATTATCGTAACTAACGAACTGCTTCCTACAATTTTGAAATATACAGGTACTTTGGCATTGATTTATTGTTTTTTGTAACAATTTTACGTACTAGGTTTCACCTCGTACAGATGTAAGGAAGAGTATGTGCACTATCCCTGACCGAAAACTTCTGGATACTCCGCCGTCACTTCTTGGGCCGACTGTACAATAATATTCGTGTATAATATATTCTTTAATAATATGGTTCGTGTATGATATGATACGAAATCGGATGCATTTTTGAAATGGTAGGTTGCCAGGGTACGATAAGGACAACCACAGAGTCGTGCGCCGCGACTATAGTTCTATAGTCGGTTTCACGGAGTCTGACGCAATGATTTTGCCAGCCGAGGAGAGGTGGATTTGGTAACACTGGGCGATGAACTCCGGCGGTGATTGGTCGATTTCCATCGTGTTTGAACGTGCACCAAATTGACTTTGTATTCCAACCAAGGCCTTCACTGATTTGTAAGATACCGGAATATACAGATACAAATTAAAGCAATGATATCTTTAATGATAAACATGTGCCTTTATAATTACTAGAGATAAACCTGAACGACAGTGATAACAAAAACTAATTAAAGTTATGACTGGACGCATACGGACAACAGTCAGCGACTGATTGGTTTAAATTCATTTCATTATGTTTGATTTCGTTCACACTGCACGCGGTTTTATTATAACAGCAGAGTTCAACTATTACTTTCTCAGGGGGTTTGCTTTTATCTTACTTTCCTCTCTTCCACCATTATCAAAAATTCGGTTCATTCTACAATGACGTAATCCATTACTTTCCTGGCTCTCTGTCGAGGGGACAGAGATACATGCTTGAGGAGAAAGTACATGGTGACCAGGGACAGGGTGTTCGTCCGTCTGTCTGTATGTCTGTCTCTTATGATACGAAATTGTTAGGGAAAATCAAACACCAAACTTATTCATGTAAGGAATAATTTTACTAAATCTGACTGGGAATACAAACAAATGCAGACTATTAAAGCTACTGTTACCTATAAAGGTAGTGAAAATGTGTATGTACACTGTCTATAGTGAGAACAGCATATATTGACCCCAGTGAGGTTTTGTGTGTGTGTGTGTGTGTGTGTGTGTGTGTGTGTGCTGACACAAATCATAATTATTAGAAGATAAGCTAAGTGTATCTAGGGTCAGGTATATTAGTAGATGAGGTAATGAAGGGCATGGTGTAGACTGTAGACTGTAACACTGCGTAGTAGTGGTCGGAAAACATTCGAGCCTTCACAGGATCTCGGAACCACCTCGCTATGAACGTCTGAATTCCCGCCACAGTCGTTAACTATGTTCGTATGTGTCCAGTCATGACTTTACTTAGTTTTTGTTATCATTGTCGTCCAGGTTTATCTCTAGTAATTTAAAAGGCACATATTTATCAAGGTGGGTGCTAGCGCCGAAGTGGTGACATGTAGAGGTGTATGGTATGTAAGAGGACTGCTGGGCCTTGATAGCAGGCTGTGAAGCCTATGCCCAGAGTCGGTCACAAAAAAAAATAAATAAAATAAAAAATAAAGATATCTTTGCTTTAATTTGCATATGTATATTCTGGTATCTAACAAATCAGTGAGGTGTCTTGGTTGAAATACAAAGTAAATTTGGTGCACGTTCAAACACAACGGAAATCTACCAACCACCGCCGGAGTGCATTGCGCAGTGTTACGAAATCCACCTGTCCTCTTCTGGCAAAATCAGTGCGTCAGACTCCGTGAAACCGACTATAGTGATTTTATTCACACCCAGACACTCAGAATGAACTCTGACTTAGCCCTGCGATCTTGACCATTGACTTAATATTCTCAGAATTGGATCCCTTTCCTTTCCAATAAGTATGGTGAAAACTGAATAAAAATTGCTGAGGTTGCCTTGCTACAGTAGGTTCGAATTTGACCTATTCCTGTGCCCTTCACCTTTGGCCTATTTTTCTCGAAAACAAAAGGTCCTCCGTGGTTAACCCTCAGTGTTTCCTCCAAGCTTTTCTTTTTTTTAAAAAGGATGAAAACTTTTTAAGGTAGTTTTTTACACCCACACCCACACACACCCACACCCACACACACACGTCGAGTATAAAATAATGCACACCCTTACGCTGCGAGTGCGGTTATAATGATAACTCATTTAAATGAATGCGATGAGCCAGCACAACAATCGGTCAGTATCACCTAAAGTAGCCCTTTCATATTCACGTCTTTCTAGTTATCTATTCAAGCTTACGGCATGTGAATTTCTTTTGGCAAAGAGTCTGTCACTGGAGTCTGTCAGTGTTCATACTTGTATCAGTAACACTTTCATATCCAAACCAACTTTAGATATTTTACATCATTTAACATCTGGCTTAGTGAGGTATAAAAGTCTGTGAGTTATGTCACCATTAACCCTCTTATGGTCGGAACAAATAAATCATTTTACATCAGCTAACAGCAGGCGAGTATTACAAGCTTAGCGTGAGTCATAGTTGACTACAAGTGCTCGTGGGCCCTTCAGGCCCCTCGCACTTGCTCCTGCGGAGGGCTCTCGCGTTTATGTGCTGTTCTAGTGTAACGTTGTCACTTGGTTTTCTTGTAGCTAACCAACTGATTGTGTTGTTTGCAGCTTTGGGAATGGAACCCAAGTTGTTCGAACGCAAGTCTGAAGTACACACACAGAGACACTGCTACTGCTACATTTTATTTCAGTTCTACCTCTGGGCAAAAAATTCTACGGAGATCCTATGCCGGCCTCCGGGAGCAGCGTTTTTTGGTCAACATGTGATCGCTCATTAATATAGTAAAAGTTTTTCAATCGTGATGGGACCAGTTTTTTTTTTTTTTTTTTTTACATCAGCGATTTTTTTGCGATCTTTGTGCCAATTTTGGTGTGATTTGAATGTGTAGTTTCGGCTGCCCAAAACACACACACACACACACACACACACACACACACACACACACACAGTCATACGGCTAGTGCTATAGTATATTAGAAGAGTTGCTTGAGTCCTGTGTGGCTATTGTTTACCTTCAACAGGTTTAAGGAGCCAATAATCAACTCTCTTAGACTCCCATGACTCATGGATGAATAAAATCATGTGACTGGCTGAAATGGCGTACTACGAGTATGTATGTCTCAACCAGCGTAGGATTACTGGTGCCTGAACATTCTCTGGCTCCTATGACCAACTCTCTGTTGCATAAATCGTCCGGAGTTAACTGGAATAGAAGCTTAAATTGTTTTCATCATGAAAGACTTAATGGTGACAGTGTTCTCCCAGAATAATAAGAACGCATGTGGTGTTCTTATATCCTGGAGTCTGACGACGCAGCACTGTACGTCATTAAGCAAAGATAATATAAGGGAGAGTATGAAATTTCATGGCTATTTAAGAGCAAAGGCGAATCTGACAAGAGTGGGAGAACAGATTGTGGCAAAGTACAGAGTAGGAGAGATAATGATGGTGAAGGGGGGTGAGATATCAGTCAGTCTTGTCCGAGCTGCCGTAGCGCTGGGGTTGGCTGACAGTCTTAGTGAAGAGTGGAGTGCATTAAATTGGAAAGAAAAACTTTAGACGGTAAAGGACGTGAAACTGGTTATCTGAGAGTGCTGTGTATACATAATGTGATTACGTCATCCATTTGAGAAAAATGTTATGGAAGCAAACAGTAACAAGCTGCGCATTATGAAATTACCTTATTTATGTATGATGCATAGTAATATTTCCTGAAAACATAATTACAACTACAAACTCATTCCATGCAGTATCTTAGCCAACTCGTTTGCTAAAGCTCTGCTCTCTGCGGCCCAACAGCCACTCTTGGTGCTATTTGCTTTAACGTATCAGCAGTGTGGCCCTGATACCCACCGTTCATACTGAATACATGCTAGGGCTACCTCATGCACGACTTGCGATGGAGCTATTGGGAATGTTTTCATGATATGTCTGTGGGTTCCTGGAAGATAGGCAAAGGCTGTTTTAACGACATTCAAATAAACTGTTCCATGCCCCAGACAGTGACTGAACTCCCGTCTTTTCACACAGTGGATCACGTCTCTAACATATTGACCACCATCTCCCGTATAACATATTTTTTGACCATCTAAGGAGCCAGGGTCCTTCTGCTGGATTCTGAATTAAACTGATTACATAAGTGATCCCAGCTGGTGAATGGGGGTAATATGAATGATAATACTGAACAAAAAGCGGGAGAAAGACACGCCAATAACTTCCATATGTTGTTGCTGTTGTTGCTGAATAATTCTGGTCTGTCTGGCCAAGCAGCCCCATCAACAGCAGGCAAGCAAACTCTCCCATAAGACCGTCCCGTACAGTCAGCTGATGTTTCCTTGCTGTAGACAGCGCCTCGCCAAAACTAGGCGTGGGTAAGAGTGTGGAGGTTTGTTTCCAGATGGACTTTGCATTTGCTTCTCTCCACATAGTTAACAAGGACATCATATAAGAATGCACATCACCCCGTTGTTTGGTTATATGGTTACCGTTCACCGTTGTAAATGTTTTTCCTGGGTTACAGGAAAGCATTAGATTTGTCAGTCAGTATAGAGTCACTTAAACTGGAAAGAATAATAATAAAATGACAAGCAGGATGGAGAGAGAGAGAGAGAGAGAGAGAGAGAGAGAGAGAGAGAGAGAGAGAGAGAGAGAGAGGAGGTCAGACATTGAAAAAGAATGATAAAGGTGAAGAAAGATGCAGGCAGCACATCGAGTGAGTGGTGGGTGGTTGCCAGCACCTACCAACAACAGCAAGAACTATTACTACAGAAAAAGCAACAACAACAACAACAACAACAACTTGAAAATGTAAAAGGTGATAAAGTTTGGGTATCTGAAAACTGAAGAGTAAAACATACTGAAAGACCTTGGCACAAAATGCTTAATATACCGAAAAATGCACCATTGGAAATATGTGAAAAATGAAAATTTACTATCGGTAGCCCTAAGAGAAATATAGTCCTTACAAGATCTGTTTCCCTTTTTGGAAGAAACTGATATGTCCAAAGTATTTTGCTGAGTTAACTTTAGTTTGCTGACTTGCTGTAGAATTTTGCTGTTTACCAGCCTCTTTCCCGAAGGTCAGTGACTGAATAAGCAAATATTGTATCCCTTCCTCCTCTACATAATACTTCTTGACTAACACCATAATCTTGTGTTAATATTATATTATAGCTCTGTTTCCAAAATGAAAAGACGGCAGTTTTCATCCTACTTAAAGTAATAGAGTGTGGAGAGTAAAGTAACTACGAGTATAGAGTGATGTATCTTACATGTGGCATGAAACAACTAGACCATTTGGCCTTTGCAAACATTGTCCAGATCACCTTCAGAGTATCCATCGACATAATATGAAAATAATAACCACACCATTTCTGGTTCGGTATTAGTGCCCAGAGTGTGACATGTGAAGGTGTGTAGGGACATTTACTGATGAAACGTAGAGGTACGCCTTAGAGGTCTGAGTGCTTAGTTTTTCTTATAGTTATATGTATACACACACAGGTACATGCAATATATATATATATATATATATATATATATATATATATATATATATATATATATATATATATATATATATATATATATATATACATATATATATACATGTATATATATATATATATATATATATATATATATATATATATATATATATATATATATATATATACATATACATATATATATATATATATATATATATATATATATATATATATATATATATATATATATATATATATATATATTGTGCGTTTGTGCACATATAAACAAAACAAATTGTAAGAAACTGCATTTATCATAAGTCATATCATAAACAGAGCAAGATGATGTGTTCCAGGCGGCGATGGATAATCATCCTCTCCATAATCCAAATTGCAGGTGAGGCTTGGCGGTGTGCAAGCGGAGCTTGATGAGAGAATCGGCAGTTCCCTTGAATAGGTAGTGAGGCATTCGTTGAAACGGGAAAACATGTTTAGCTAACACTCCCCTTCTTTTTCTTTGCTGGGTATTATTCCTTTGTTTAGACATGGGAAATCATCTCTATAATCCAAACTGCAGGTAAGGCTTGCAGGTGTGTAACTGAAGCTTGTTGAGACATCAGTAATATACTGCAATGTATTTGGTAGTAAGGCAGACATACAGTAAAAAAAAAGTGTTTGTCTAACATTTTATATTCCTTCTTTTCCTTTGCTGTCTATTATTCCTCTGCTTTGATGTGCTTATATCTTACTCTCTTCACTGATTTATTTAATTATTTATTTATTTTTACATTATTTTACATATAATGCATGCTGTGGTGAAGCTATGGACGTGCCATAGGTGTGACGTAGACACAATCGTGAACTTTTATCCCTGACTTACAAATTGAAAAGTTCAGTGAGGATAGCACCACTGCAATCCCTAACAGTGCACACACGTATGCAGTACTGGTCTTACAGTGTGATCAAGAACAGGCGGCTTTTCTCGCAAACAGTAACCAAATTTAAATTAAACCCTTTGGAAGTAACGAATTTCGCTTAGGTGAACAGAAATGTCTGCTGTAAGCTAAAGAACAAATTCTTTATATTTGGCAACAAAAAGAGATAATCTGACTTTTATGGTGACCTACACTGCTTTTCATTAAAAAAAAAAAAAAAAAATCAAATGTTACCCAAAATAAAATGCAAAGTAGGTAAGTGCCAGCCAAAAGGTTAAAGGTTGAAACTGCAGAAATGAAGTTGATCACGAAATTTTCATCTTTAAGTCAAACGATTATATATAAATAAATATATATATATATATATATATA
Organism: Coenobita brevimanus; assembly: GCF_032717465.1. NCBI lineage: Eukaryota > Metazoa > Arthropoda > Malacostraca > Decapoda > Coenobitidae > Coenobita > Coenobita brevimanus. The sequence continues at coordinate 18,186,495 of NC_137032.1, forward strand.
TATATATATATATATATATATATATATATATATATATATATATATATATATATATATATAATAAACTCATGCCAGCTAAACATTTAAAATGCCATAATCTGATAGAATAATTTGATTTTTTTGTTTTAAATCATTACGCCTTAACATTCTTATAGCCTATAGGATTATCCCATAATGTATCAGGACTGCAGTTACTACAATATTACTGCAATTACTACAGTTATGTAATGACAAACGATTGCATTACTGCAATTATGTTACAGTCGTTACAGTTATGTAACTACAAATGATATGTAACAATTACAGTACAATTATGTACAATATAATTACTATGTAACAATACAATTGTGTAACAATTCATACAGTGTTACTACAATTCTGTATTACTACAGTGTCACCACAATATTACTACAATGTTAACTACAATTATGGTACAGTTGCCACAATTATGTAACTACAAACGATATGTAACAATTACAATACAATTATGTACAAAAAAATACAATTATATAACAATACAATTATGTAACAATTCAAACAATGTTACTACAATTCTGTATTACCAAAATCATCATACAAGTTAGGTGAAATATTAGACATTACTAAAGGGATAACTCCAAATGTAATGCAATGACCCAGCATTATTACCATTGGACAGTTTTATGCGTATGTTTGTTATACATACACATTTTACGATATTTTATACCATATTCTATAATCAATTTAACTATAGTGCATTGTTCATTTATGTATACAATTTAAAATGTATTATGTTTCTAGAATATTATTAGGTCAGTACAATATTATCATGATTATTATGTCTGTACAGAATTAATATCAATATTATATGTTAACAGATTATAGTATGTCATTGATGAATGCTGTTGAAGGATCGCCAGCTGGCGTGACTGGGCAGTGTCAGGACTCCATATTATAATAATACAACTCCTAGCATGATAGACAGATGTGGGAATCTGCATTATCATAATACAATTCATAACAGATGGTGTAATAGACTGGAGCACCAGTCAAGGTGTGGGAATAGAAAATATGTCAGCAAGAGTTAACCAAAGGAAATGTGTTTGCGATTTCAGTGGGAAAGGAACTGTGTCTGCATTTCTGTATGGAGTGTCAGACGTGCACTGTCACCGGTAACTCTACATACACACAGACACACACAAGATTCTAGAACAATCCCACTTGCACAGTACACGTGACACTGGCTCTCCTGAATGTGAAGGAAGGGATTGTTCTAGAATCTTGGGTGTGTCTGTGTGTATGTAGCGTTTCCGGTAACAATGCATGTGTCGCATTCCTTACAGAAATGCAGACACATTTCCTTTCCCACTGAAATCGCAAACAAATTTCCTTTGGTTAACTCTTGCTGATGTATATCCTATTCCCACACCTTGACTGGTGCTCCAATCTATTACACCATCTATTATGAACTGCATTATGATAATGCAGATTCCCACATCTGTCTATCATGCTATGAGTTGTATTATTATAATATGGAGTCTTGACATCGCCCAGTCACGCCAGCTGGCGATCCTCCGACAGCATTCATCATTGACATACTATAATATGTTAACATATAATATTGATTATAATATTGTATAGACATAATATTCATAATATTGTACTGAGCTAATAATATTCTAGAAACATAATACATTTTAAACATATTGTATACATAATTGAACAATGCACTATAGTTAAATTGATTATAGAATATTGTATAAAATATTGTAAAATGTGCAGGTATAAAGGACATAACGCATATAATTGTGCGATGGTAATACTGCTAGATCATTACATTACACATGGTGATAGATTGTGGCAACCATCATTCACTTAATAAAGTGCTGCCTGCTTCTTTCGCCTTTCATCATTACCAGCCGTGATAGGGAAGCTGGAATTGTTTTCAATTTGTCTGTGTGTGTGTGTGTGTGTGTGTGTGTGTGTGTGTGTGTGTGTGTGTGTGTGTGTGTTGGCACGATAACTTCACAGCCGCTCAAGATAACATTACAAAATGTTACAGGTATGTAGCATGGAAAATAAATCGATCACGAATTCGAAATTGGTGAAAGTAGGTCAAGATCTGTGTCTGTTACCACGATATCTTCATAATTGCTCAAGATATCATCACAAAATTTTGTTAGGGTGAAAAGGGATGAAAATATCCTAAGAGTATTGCTTTCAGTTTGTCTGTGTGTCTGCTAGCACAACAACTTCACAACAGCTCAGAGTATCAGCAACTATACAGGTATGGAGTAGGAACAAAAATCTCCTACGAGTTCAAAATTGGTGAAAGTAGGTCAAGGTCAAGGTCATATTCTGATCCACAATAGATATGTATCAGCTTGCGGCTGGTGTAAATCCCTCCTTGGGGGGGGGGCCTCTATTTCTTTTTTTGTGTGTATTCACTTCTTTCTTATTTCTCCCATACTTCCTTTCACTTTTTATTACTCTTCCACTTTGGGTGGCTTTTCACTGACTGACAAGCCTAATGGTTTCCTGTAACCCGGGAAACCTTTTACAGTGCTGGGTGGTAACCATATAGCCAGATAACAGGTGGATGTGAAACGTATTATGGTGTCCTTGTTAACTCGGTGAAGAGATGTAAAAGCGGCGTCCACCTGGAAACCAAACCTTCACACTGTTACTCTTGCCTTGCTGTGGGAAGATGCCATTTATTGTTGGGGAACTTTGATTTATTGCACAAGTTGCCCCTGCAGGGGTTGTTGCTTACCTGTGGTTGATTAGTCTGGTCAGACAGACAGACTGGTGCAGATCAACAACACAAAACGTTCTCATGATCATACGAACTTAAGTGCTATTCGTATATTCTAGCTAATGCCTAATACTGAGAATGGGTATGACTGAACTGTGAGAAAACGTATATGCAGGTAATTTCGAGTACGGAAGGATGCGTAGAAGGCAAAGAAAAATATGGCTACTGTTCATTTCAAGTGGTCCCATCCATAGCCCTCCCCCGTGGCAGTTATCATGCTGCTGACAATGCCTATGAGCCACAAGAATCACTTTTCAAGCGACGGCAGTACTAACAATAGCTACCCAACCCATTATCTAAATGCAAGACTAATTTCACTGTCGACTTAATCATTAATTTTCCTGATAATACTATCTACACATCAAGTAACAATAATATGTAATTCATTTAGCCACCAGTAACGACAAGATAGCATCATCAGCAGGTTTGCCTCGACTTAGCTTGGTAGACGCTATTTGCCTCAGCCAGATTACTGGCGTAATTTACAATGCCAGCCAGGCCAGCTGCACTATCGTCCTCCTGTGGTAGACCTATCCTTCATTTTTCTTCATATTGTTACGTCCCTGTCCCACACTGCCACAGGCTTCAACATCAGTAGTTCAGTATAGGAAGGACGTTGCCCAGTGAGTTGTTTCCTATGGTCAGCCTTTAGGTGTACAGTACACAGGATCAGCTCAGGCGACGTAAATAAACACTGGCTTCTTACGAGTATGTTCACTGTCTTTATTTTCCAAATAATTTCACTGAATGCTTTCCAACTTCACTATTCTCACAAGCACTGAAGCTATACAAACTTTACCAACTGCAATTACACAATACTTAACAACACTTGACTACTTTCACAAGCACCGATGATATACAAACTTAAGTAACACTTCACTGTTTGCCAACAACACTTCATTGTTTTCACAAGTATCGAAAATATACAAACTTCACTGCACTGACACTGCACTACACTCAAACTGAACTGAAAACCAACTGAACTAGCTCTAGTCTCTTCCCCATCCTTATATAAGCTTGCATTGTTCTAGAATTTTCTACATTGTATGAGAACAATAGTTGCCAACTTGGAGATATCCAAAACATGCCAGAGTTTTCTTACATATCACCATGAATTATATTGCGTATAGACTTAAATTACGTAGTTTAACAAGCAATCACATAAATAAAACATAAAGAAACAGAGCACAAAAATTAATGCATAACTTACGAAACAACTACACTCACAAACAGCAGGCAAACTGGCAACTCTGACTCATACCAGAACCTACGATAAACATCAGGAAACATTGAGAAGCAGCTTGACTACCTAACCAGCAAATCTCGCTTCTTAACATATTATCTGATACTGATATCCTTCTGTGATATGCAGATCCTATAAAGTTCTCAGGAAAGTCTAGTAATCTTTAAAAAAAAAAAAAAAAATAGGGAAAAGTTACGTCATGCACGTCCTGGCTTCCAGAGGGAGAGAATGGTGTACTGCAAACAAAATTCTGGTAGGCCTGCCTGCTGGTGAACTTAAACACGTCTTTATTTGTGTCTAATGAATCACAAATTAACTCGCCCCATGCCAGTGCCGTTTTACAATGGTCTGACGTAATTGCGCGCTCAGTGCCAGTGCCATTTGAAAACGGTCTCGATTTTAAAAAATCATTGTGACCGCAATTTTCAAGCTTGGCATGCAAAAATTGGTGTACTTGTAGGGCAACCCATCCTCCATCTGCCCTCAGGCTGCCTGACCCATACACCCACACGCTCCTGCCTCATGCTCGCTCTGCCTCACTTTGCTTGTGTCAGTCATACAGTGCAGTGATGTCTCGCCATGGTCTCTCTGACAAAGAGATTCAGGACCTCCTGAGGGTTCTCTACACTGGGGAAAGTGATCTGGATGATGATGACACGCAGGATTAGGACTACATCCAGCCTGAGGAGGAAAGTAGTAACGATGACGAAATTCCCTCACCTAGAAAATCCAGGTATGTGGGCTACACTAGGGCAACATGTGGTAGGAGGCCACCTGCACGTCGTTGCCTTTCACATCACGACGATGAGGAGGAAAGGGAGGAGGAAGGTAGTTCTGCATTTGAGGGGTGGTTGGGGAGGCAACGAATTTCGCCACGTGGGGAGGAAAGTATGAGAAGGAAGTGTGGAAGATTTGGGAAAGTTCCATTGTCGGGGGAGAGTGACTCATCTCGCCCGGACTCTCCCTTGCCTCCCCGTGACCCAGCTGAGCCCAGCACCTCAGGACAAAGTCTCCCTACTTTCCCCACAGAAAGCACCTCATGTGAAACTCTTCCCTCATTCCCCACACTTCCTTATGCTTCCCCACAGCCCTAGGAACATGGTGGCAATGATGATGATGATGAGGAAACGACGTGGGAGTGGGAGGACGGTAGCGACTTTATCCTCCACATTCACCCATTCACCCACGAAAATGAGGCCGGGTGTAGTGTCCCTGAACTTCACCATACCTCCAGTAGGCTTGACTTCTTCAGGAACTACATTCCTGTGGAGTTTGTTTTGAAGATTGTGGCCCTGACCAACGCCTTTGCTGCATTTGAACATGGGGGAACAACACAGATATGACACAGCCGATTGTTTAAATCTGACGTGACCCTGGGTGAAATGTATGTGTTCCTAACACTTGTGCTTTTGATGGGGATATTGAAAAAAAAAATCAGCTTCCCTTGCATTGGACTGTGGATCCAGTAATGGTGACAACATTTTTTGGTAAGGTGATGGGAAGGAATCACTTTCAGTACATCCTGAGCCGTCTTCATTTTTTTGACACCCTTGACCCTGCTAACGCAAACAACACGGACAGGATGAGGAGGATACATTTGTTTTTTGATCACCTTCGAGAGAAATTCCATACCTCCTTCTCTCCATACCGAGACCTTGTCATGGACGAGAGTCTAGTGCTATGGAGAGGTAATATTGCTTTTCGTCAGTATATCCCCAGCAAAAGACACAGGTTTGGCTTCAAAATCTTCGTGATGTGCAACTGTAAGACTGGATATGTGCAGGACATAGTCCTGTACACAGGTGTTCAGATGGACATCACAGAAGATAGAAGCTTGGGACTCTCAGGGGCTGTGGTAAAAACGATGATCGAGGAATACCTTCATCGTGGGCACGTCTTATACCTCGATAATTGTTGCACAAGCCCCCTTCTCGCCAGGTACCTTCACCTGTACGAAACTGGTCTGTGCGGCACTAAAGAAGAACCGTCAGCTCATGGTGAAGGTGTGGAGGAAGCTTCAGAAAAATGAGTTTTTTTTACAAAGCACATAATATCCTCGCAACAGCATGGCACCACAACCGCGAAGTATTCCTCCTCTCGTCTGTTCATCGGCCCCTTGTACACAGCACAGACAGTATAGATTACAGGGCAGAAGGGCAGTGCCACACCTGAAAACCAGAACCTGTCTTGGCGTGCAACATGAATATGCGACAGGTGGATCAATCAGACGCCTTGATTTCTCGCGTTGACTGTGCCAGGCCCACGATGAAGTGGTATAAAAAATTATTCTTCCATCTCCTCCACATCACCGTCCTCAGTGCTCACTAGCTTCACTCACAGACCACTGGCATCCAGGAGACATTTGAGGGCTATATTCGCGAGCTGGTGCGGGAGATAGTGGGTGAATATGGTGAAGATAGAAGTGCTGCTCTCCACCGCCACACCGCCGCCACACCTCTCCGCCTCACCTCTAGACACTTCCCCAAATTCGTCCCTCCAAATGCAACATGTCAGAATCCCCAGTGGAGGTGTCACATGTGTGCAAACAGCACTGTAAGGCCACGTACTCAGGGGAAGGACTCAAGGTATATGTGTGCAGAGTGTGATGTAGGACTGTGCGTATACCCATGCTTTGAGGAGTAGCACACTCTCGTTAACTATTGAGAAACAATAGTGTGGTAATGACGAGCGAAAAAAGATGCTCAAAAAGTGTTGTAAATACGAAAAAAGATGCTCAGGAAGTGTTATTATAACTGCTGCATAGTGATGACATGTAAATATTTTCTCGTAAGTGTAAGGACTGAACGTTGTGGAGTAAAGTTTTACGTATGTTCTCGTATGTGTTAGATGATATATTCACAGTGAGAGGATCAAAAATACTCTGGTAATGTCTGTGTATACTGAAGGCATGTTGTAAATAATTTACTGTAAGTGAAAAGGCTGTACATTGTGAAGTCAAGTTATGTATATTTTCTCGTAACTGCAAGACAATGCATTCACAGTGATACATATAGTGTTGCATGAGTAAGTGATTTTTTTTCCCCAAAAACACGATTTTTTAAAATGAAATAATAAGATTTTTTTTTTTCTTGGTGGTCGAGAAGTGGACAGAAAAGTGTTAAGACCATTCCTATACCTTCCCTGAGTCAGGTTGGCGGGAATACCTGGGTTTACCTTGCATAGAAAACGGGTTTTCTCTCACTGCCGCTGGGGATTCCCCGCCCACTCAAACCTTCGGTCGGCCTGAGAGACTACGAAAAACGCACTTCAAGCCTCCGGTGTTTTTTTTTTTTTTTATGGTCATATTCGTTTTTTTCACATCAAAATGTCATTTTTGCAAAGAAAAAAAAATCTAAAATTGGCCGGCGCGGGGGTGACACTTAGGGCTGGGAGTGGCGCGGCGGGTTAATGCTGCATGCTGTAAGTGCAGTGTAATTGGGAAAAAAAAAATGAATTCAGCCACCGGTGGCTGTAATCTAACATACAAGGAAAATGTTAAAGCTTGGTAGATATTAATACCACTTCAGAACTGACTATTAGCGAACCTAGTGGTGCATAGACGTTGCCAGCCGTACGATAACCACTAAGGGAACATGGCCAATGAAGATATCCACTTGTGATGAATTGTGGACAGAATAAAGAGATGTTTGGGGAACGTAATTTGCAATAAATAACGAAGCAATAGATATGATAAATGATAGAAGGGTATGGATGAAGTAGTAAAGTGTGGGACAACAGGTAGCTTGATATTTGACTAATATTTTACCTCCCTGCTCCTCATTTCTTGCTATTGCTTGTGCTTCCTATCTGATGGAGGCATTGTACGTTCCTCTTTTGTGGTACATTTCTCTGTTATTTTTATATGATGGCTGAGTCGGGAAAGGGAAGGACATGTCCTAAAATTAATGTTTAGTAGGTGTAGTGGTATAGTAGAATTTTCAAACCTGACTGTAAGACGAGGCAAATAACAAAGGGTGAACCGCTTTTATAACTTGGCAATCATTTAGTCTCTCTCTCTCTCTCTCTCTCTCTCTCTCTCTCTCTCTCTCTCTATATATATATATATATATATATATATGAGAGAGAGAGAGAGAGAGAGAGAGAGCCACCTGCAATTCACAATTCCTGATGCTGGCACAGTCATCAGGGTTTGCTTCTCCTTCAGAACAATACCACATTTTTTCATATAATTCTTACTAATCCCAGTTGATTTTATATAGCATACTACCAAATTATCGTTAAGCCCGAGGACACCTTTCTTTTTATTTTAATCTAGCATATTTCCAAATTATCGTTAAGCCCGAGGACACCTTTCTTTTTATTTTAATCTTGCTATCTCATTATGATTATTTATTTTGCTTACAATGTAGTTCTCGAAGTTGAGGGGAGAGAGACAACCTTTATGAATGCCGTGAGTATTAGAGGCCATTCCTAAATAAATAAAATAGGTAACATCAAGAACAAATCTAAAAATGACATCACTCAGATTCAAGGTGCTAATGTAAAATTTCTTGCAGAAATTAAATCCTTGAATGTGGAAATTTGGGTCTAATTTTAAGTGACCGAAGTTTTCACGAGTTTCTTGAGCCTTTTTTTTTTTTTTTTTTTTATTTTTTTTTTTCCCGCACCCACAGGGGCGGCTAAATATTGATACAGCTCGTTCCTAACTGTCACTCTCTCACTCATCTCTCATTCAGTTACTGTACTTTCTCAAGGAGTAGGGCCCAGGTCTTATAGAAGGAGAGTTTAAAAAAAATAAAAATGTGCAATGGTAAATCTCTTCCCAGGTCAGGTTTCAGGCAGGGTGACCCCAATGGCCAACTCATGTGGAGGCAGTGGCTCTAAGGTGCCCCATCCAAAAATTATGGCACGCCCATTTTTTTCTTTTTAACTCGGGAACGAGAATTTTTATGCAGTAATAAAACTTCACTTGTGAGAGATTATAAGTAAAGCAGGACCCCCTGGGACCTCACACTGAAGAACATTAAATTTTACATATTGGAACATTTTCACCATGGCCTTGTTTGAGGAAGGTTGGGACCACATAGGAGGGCCCCTCACGAGGGAGAGGACAGCGGTCCGGTCAAAGCCATTATGCAGGACAATAGTTGTTGACCAAGGATTGCTTTAATTTGCGGACTGGAAAGCATTTACCCCACCTATGTAAGGCAGGATCCTCCGATGACCTCACCTTATGGACGAAGAGGAGGCCCGCAGAGGGAACAATGTCATCATACACACACACACACACACATCGGTAGAGAGGCGGCCTGCAGTCCTAATGGACCCAGGTTCGAATCCTGACTGGGGTTGGGAACAGTTTAAGGAGTTGAATTTCATAACAAGCAGACTTTTCTGATCTGACCCGCCGACATGTCATATTAGTACCCCCACTAATACCAGTACACCAGTCCTATGGCTCAATCGGTAGAGAGATGGCCTGCAGTCCTAGCGGACCCAGGTTCGAATCCCGGCTGGGGCAGGGAACAGTTTAAGGATTTGAATGTCATTAAATCAGGCTTTACTGATCTACCAGAAGTCCCGCCGACATGTCGTAAAAATACCCCCGCTAATACCAATACACCAGTCCTGTATGAGACAGCCCTAGCATGTATTCAATATGGACGGTGGGTGTTAGCGCCGAAGTGGTGACATGTAGAGGTGTATGGTATGTGGGAGGACTGCTGGGCCTTGATAGGAGGCTGTGAAGCCTATGCCCAGAGTCGGACACATAATATATATATATATATATATATATATATATATATATATATATATATATATATATATATATATAGTGCATGGAATTTTGTACAATGGTAGAACTTTAATGATGCTACGTTTTAGCCAGGGTGAGACCATCAAAGGCCACTTCCCAGGGAGGGGAAAAGTCTTCATTAATCCTGGCCAAAACTTTATACATGGTCATGGCTTTTAACCTAGGAGGATGAATATTCTGTATAATGGTAGATGTTCACTTCAGCCTCAGTAAGGCAGAACGGGCTGCCCGATAACCATCTCATGGGGGCAACTGCTTCCTGGAGGGTGGGGGGGGGGGGAACACCCTAGTTTTCAGCAGACACACAAACTTTTGCACAGTAGCAAGCTTTCAACCGAACCAGAGATTATAGTGGGTGTGAACCCTGGGTAACCCCATTCTGCCTTCCTCATATATAGTTATTTCTTCCTCGTTGCAATATTGCCAGGGTGGGTAGGCATTTATGTCTTGTTTTCTGAGCATAGCAGCTATGCATCCACTTCTTCGTTAATGACGACAACTACACTGTGATATTAACATGATGTAATAACACAGAAGACACTGTTAACATATCGGCTGTGGCTACGTGTTTTCCAACCTACATCGCTGCCAAGTAGTACTTTTCATCTTGCATACCAACTGCAGTGTGCTTATGGAACTTCAGCATTTATTGTATCCTTGGTTATCATCGCCAAATACTCAGCTATGCTAGAGCCGGTAACTCAGGCATTACGGGCCATAGAACTTGATGTTCTCAAGGGTCATGAGCACATGCAAGAGCTGATTGGCCTACTTGAAGTTGAGAAAGAGAAAGCAGAAGATATTTTCTGAAATAACATCATGTCTCGCATCCAAGAAATCTCAGACAATCGAAGTTCCACCACAGAAGCCTCGGATATGTGGCCGTCAAAAACGTCAGGCTGGCTACCGGAGTGAGACTTCCTTTCCTTTCCGCAGTCTTCATCCCATATAGTACCTGATGATGGAGCTGGATCGCACAGAGTTCAACGATTGCATGCTCCAGCTTTGTATTACAGACCATAGGTGATTTGCATGAAGATTATAACGCCGATAAATTCCCTTCTTTTAAGTTCTTTAGCTCTTGAGCATTGTTGATAAGAGTTGAAGATTACATCTGCCGCAAAATTATCGGTCCTTAAATTTTCGTGCATATGATTTCATGTCACACCAAACAAAATCTATGTATTATCATTAGAACAATTTCAACTTGTCGAATGTCCACTTAACTAAATCAATAACATGATCTTTTGCAGGCAAACAGTAACTACGAGATAAACAATTTTTACGGACAGTTACTCTCCTGGTTCGAACTATGGAAAAATACGAGAGTTGCAACTACAGATATGTCGTTAATGGATCTTGGAGAATGTGAGTTGTTTCCATCTGCCCAACAAGCGATACTGGAGTTACTGACACTTCCAGTAATTACCTGTGAGGTTGAATGATCCTTCAGCACACTGAGGCGAGTGAAAACCTGCCTACAGTCATCGATGTCAACGAGTCGCCTGTCACATTTCTGCATGCTTAGCGTGCACCGCGAGAAAGTGATCTCCAAGAAAGAAATGTACATTGAGACCGTCATTGAACGTTTAGGCAGTGACAGACGCCGGCTAAAGTTCCTCTTCAAGGACCTGTAGCGTACTGTATAGTCTGTGAATGTGACCTGTTCTACCAATAAAGGTTATTTTTTTACTTTTGTTTTATCATTACTATAATATACAGCAGATTGACTGCCATATTTTTTTAATAACTTGTAAGTTTTACGAGTAAATGGAATATAATTAACTCCATGATACCCTGGAATTTCGGTATTCTTATGCCTGAGCCAGAAGATTTTGATTGGGCAGATTTGCGCCCCCCCCCCCGCAAAAAATCCCGCGGACTCCCCTGATCGCTGGTGTGGAAAATGCAGGAAAAAATGGGTATTTCCACTTGGTGTTTTGACCCACTTATGCTTGACCAAACATGTTTGAGTTTTGCTAACAAAATTTTCAATCTTTCCACTAACATCCGAAATTCTCTGGAGGTCCATAGATTGTCCAGTGGAAGAAGGGAATGGTCAGCGCACTACGTATGGGAGGAATTTTGGGGGGTCACTTCCATGCTTCCAAACACCAGAGAACAAGTAATTTACAAATATTCATTTGAAGGATACTTGTTGCACTGTACTGTGGTATGTACGAAATACAAAGGGAAAGTAGAAGCGCCACACCTAGCACTAAGCATTTCATGTTAATGTAATAGTAACTGAGGCGAAAACACAACGGTTCTCTTATAACTGTTGCATTTTCTCATTAAATATATCACTTATTATATTATGACTTATTACTATAAAGTCAGTTATGTGGTACTGAAGTAACTTTGAAGCAAAGTTGTCGTAAGAGGGAAAGAAATTTTGCACTCGATCTCACCAGAATGTCGCTTAATTACATTTTTTAACATTTATCATAAGTTATGCACTTTCAAAAGTAGATTCCTGTCTCCAGCAATATTTATCTTTGGTCTTATAGGTATAAAAACTTCGTCGTACCCGCCACTTTTACTTCTTGTGTGTTATGCGATGCAATGTCACTCACCATTATCACCTGATTCAATATGACTTTTTTTTTGTCAGTAACGAGGATATTTGCAAATGTTTACAGTCCTATCTGATACTTAGACTTTGCTTTCACTTTTTTTTGTGTGTAACTCACCGCATTGACACCAGCCTTTGTCTCCTTATTCGCCATTACACTAATAATATATTTTCTTACTGACCAGGATATATTTGCTTATTTACAATCCCTTCTGACAGAAACATTAGGAGGAATGGAAGGCACGGAAACACTTTCCCATGCAGAGGCTAACCTAACACTGGGCACACACTGTCGTCACCTATTCCTCACCTGGTCACGTTTTGTTGTGTGGCGGCATACGTAGTAATACACTTGCTTCTTGCTCACAAGGTAGTGCATGGAAGCAAGACCGTTACACATGTCAGACAGGTCGACTTTCTTCTGCTCTGTGTAGCATTGTGCTCCTTCCCATACCTCCTCAGCAGCTGGAAAACAATTGCATCATTTATACTGTGTCGTTCATAAAGGCTCCAAAATGTTTGCACGCGTTGACCTTGGTCACCTAACGGCAGCTCTTCACTCTGCTTGATCTCTGGCAACCTCCCTATTCAGACCTTTATCCCTGAGGTCACACTCTGTGACCTCGTCTCAGGTTTCTCTTGGTCTGCCTTTCGCAACCTTACCCTCCATGGTCACACCCCCACCTTCTTCACCTAATTGTTATCTTTTATCCTCTCAGCATGCCCAAACCATCTCAAAATTGCCCTACTCATTACAGCACCAGTGCATTCAAGTCCCATCCTTCCCCTCAACTTTTCAGCTGTAATCCTAGCTTCCCCAAGCCTTGCATTCAAGGGTGCACTAAGTCCATCTAATCTTTGTCATTTCTGTATGTTCGAGCCTACGAATATCTTCTTTAGGTCATTGAACCATACAGCATTAATAATGTACAAGAACTAACGTAAGTTCAAACGTATTCTAATACAATAATTGGTTGTAGGCATTGAGGACAGCGATGTCAATGAGGCGGTGGAAGATTTCCATGTGCCAGTGCACAATATTCCTGACGCATTCAGCATGATCATTATGCATGTCACACTTGTCAATAAGACTCATGTCCTGACTGTAGACGATATGCTTCATGATATGTTAATCCATGGGTCGGTCTGGCTTGTTGCTCGCTATCATATCACCATGGTGAAATGTGGTGAGGATTGGTATGTCATGTTTGTTCGTCCATTGCAGCTGCAGCATCTCGCACTTCTTGAAGCACTCAACCTCACCCTGCTGCTTGAGAGAGAGTAGGGGCATGTGCTTCCTTTTTGTGTAAACTGCACCACAGGATGCTATGCATGATTGTAAGAGAACTTGGACAGGGAGGGGCTCATGTACCAGTTATCTGTGTTCAATCAGGGCCCCTTCTGCAGATATGGCTCCAACATCTTCCTCGCTAATGTGCCAGACTGTCCCACTGGATCTTGTAAGGATTATGTCCTCATTAGTTGCGGTGTACATTATCATATCCAGAATATAACCTGTAGCACCTCAAGAAAATGTTTATATCAAACCAATGTCATATCAACGGGTTGCATTGCTTGAAAACAACCTGCACTCTGAACAAGATATGACTTTCATCAATAATGACATTAAGACAGGGCATGAAGCATTGCCTGTACAGTTCCTTAAGTGTTCCACAGATGTTCCTAATCTTCCACAAGCAGTCATTTGCAGAGGAGTATTGATTGTCCACAAAGTGCATGGACTGTCAACAGCAGGAACCAAATACAGGCCATGTACTTCCCAAAGACTGGCATATTAATGAGCGACGCACGTGTCCAGTACAAACTTAGCACACGTGGCATAAGTATGAGCTTTTCATGGAACGCCTTCAGCTCCACATCCACCAAATTACACCACAGCATCAACCACAACCTAGGATGGAGAACCAGCCTCCTATGACGAAGGCATAGTACCTCATTATCTGGATGCGGGTGATGTAGGTCACATCCCTTGTCACAAGCACATCAAGGTAATTGACCTCCTCTTCATCAGAAGGCACATTCCACTCGTTTGTCACGTCACTGTTGGAGGCATCAAAGGGGTGTATGTCTGGGATGAACCCCAATCCCTCTCTATATGTGACTTAGGTCACGCAAGGCAGCAATGGCAGAAACCTTGAAAGGGTCCTGCCCCCACGTGACCTGTCCCATCTCCTCCTTGGTGCGAGGGGTGGTGGTGGTGATGGTAGAGGCAAGGACCTTGAGAGGCCCAGCTGTGGTCTCAGTGACACAGTTGGTGGTAGGGAGACAAGTGGTGATAGTGAGGGTGTACTAAGTAGAGCTCGGCAAGAATCAATTCCAGAATCGATTCCTGTGATTCTGAAGAGATTACCAGAGAATTAGTTTCCTAATGTTGGAACTAATATCCCCATAGCAATTCTATATCACAACAGTAAGTGAAGTGAGTGACAGTTGCTGAAGCTACCAGTGGTGAATATCATGTACTGTACTTGCTGGATTCAGTTAGAGAATCGAACTCATTGGTGAGATGTGGCAATTTGGTCCTGGCTGAACAGAGTGGAGCCAATGGTACTACAAGTCAGAGGCAGATACCCTCTGCCTCATGGAAAGGCTGGGCAAAAGCTCATTCCACAGTCATAATTATTATGGTCAGAAAAAATCTGTCAGCTGCGAAGATGTTTATAATAACTAAAAGTTACACTGAATTTGATTCATTGAAATTTAATATTTTTAGAGAAAAATATCACAACTAAAAATTACACTGAATTTTATTTATTGAAATTCAATATTTTAAAAGAAAATTATCACTTTATTCATAAGGAATCTATAAGTATTACTATATTATACTACCTACCTATGATTTGTGAAATAACATCACTGTGTAGTTCCATACACAGTAAACTCTCAGTTATCCATTGTTGTAATAACTGGCTCTGTGGAATACCCAGCACTTCTTGCTCAGCTCTATTAAAACAATATCTGGTACCGAAACGGAAAGCAACCAGTGAACTTGTGCAATATCCGGTGGCAAGGTGTATCGTCTGGCTCAGACGCAGGGGGCAGCTGGCGCCTGAGACAACCCCACAATGCACCAATCAATCAGAAAGTGTTGCAGGAGCACTGCTCTTGTGACCATGTGATGGCAAAATTTACTCTGTGGTCTCCCAGGCCTTGCTCACTGTTGTTGTGAAGTTCGTGGCCTCTCAGTGCTTCGTGTCCTATTTTTTTTTTTTTTTATGCGAGGAAGAAGGAACCAAAGGCCATGAGCCCGCAGTAACAGTTCCCTCCAAGAGAAAAACAAAATACAATAGAGAGCCAAATTCAAGATCCGATCATTTTGAGATGCCTGGACACACTGCGTTTGAAAGACTGGAGATCATAGGCAGCAGGAAATACAGACAGAGGGAGACAGTTCCAGAGTTGACCTGTTGCATAAATGAAAGACTGGGAGTAACGGTTAACTCTTGCATTAGAGAGTTGGACAGAAAAGGGATGAGAGTTTGCTGCCAGACGGATGCTACGCGCGTGTCATAGAGGTGGAGGAATGCAAGCAGACAGTTCAGACGAGCAGTGCCCATTAAAGTAGCGATAGAAAAGAGATAAAGATGCAACAGTGCGGCAAAAAGACAGGTTGAAGGGAGTCAGTAAGAGGAGGAGAGTTAACGAGACGAAAAGCCTTTGACTCCACCCTATTGAGAAGAGCTGTATGTGGGGAGCCTCCCCACACATGAGAGTTGTACTCCACACAGGGGCGGATAAAACCCCTGTATAGAGTCAACAATTGTACAGGAGTAAAGAAATAACGGAGTCGGCTTAGCACACCCAATCTCTTGGAAGCAGATTTTACAAGAGATGTAATATGATCTTTCCAAGATAAGTCCGGAGTAAATGAAACCCCAAGCATGTTCAAGGATGATGCAGGATTAAGCTGAATATTATTAAACATTAGTGAGTATATCTGTGGAAGATTTTGTCGGGGTGATAGGTGTAAGAACTGAGTCTTAGATGCATTAAAAACAACCATATTATTTTTACCCCAGTCAGAGATACGAGCCAAGTCAGACATTAGGTGTGCCATAGCCTCATCCCTTGTTTGTTGAAGTAACTGTTGAGATGGGCGTTGCGGGAACCGAATGGAAAGGTGAAGGGTGGAGTCATCAGCGTATGAGTGGATAGGGTTAGATGTACAGCTTAGATCATTGATGAATAAAAGGAAGAGAGTTGGTGATAGGACAGAGCCCTGAGGAACACCACTGTTGATAGATCTAGGAGAAGGATGATGGCCGTCTACAACAGTGGCTATAGAATGACCAGAAAGGAAGCTAGCAATCAAAGCACAGATAGAGGGATAGAAACCGTAAGAGGGCAGTTTGGAAATTAAAGATTTATGCCAGACTCGATCGAAAGCCTTTGAGATGTCAAGTGCAATGGCAAAGCTTTTGCCAAAGTCCCGAAAGGAGGATGACCAGGAGTCTGAAAGGTAAGTGAGAAGATCGCCAGTGGAGCGTCCCTGACCGAACCCGTACTGACGATCGGAAAGAGGTTGTGATAGGAAAGATGCCTTAAATTTTTCTGTTCAGAATGGACTCGAAAACTTTTGAAATACAGGACGTTAAAGCAATTGGACGATAGTTGGAGGGATGGGAGTGGTCACCCTTCTTTGGGACCAGATGAATGAGAGCAAACTTCCAGCAAGAAGGAAAGGTACAAGTTGACAGACAAAGGCAAAAGAGTTTGCCTAGGCAGGGTGTAAGCACAGAAGCACAGTTCTTGAGAACAACAGGAGGGACCCCATCAGGCCCATATGCCTTGTTAGTACTGAGGCCAGTGATGGCAGAAAATACATCCACTGAAGAAATTTTAATGTCAGCCATGAGGAAGTCAGAGGGGGCAAGTGATGGCGGAACAGTACCGGAATCGTCTAAGGTGGAATTGGAGGAGAAAGTCTGTCCAAAGAGATCTGCTTTATCAGTAGAAGAAATAGCTACAGAACCATCAGAGTAGAAAAGAGGAGGGAAGGATGATGAGGTAAAGTTGTTAGAAAGATTTTTAGCAAGGTGCCAGAAGGAGCGGAAAGAATTAGAGTTGGAGAGTTGAGAGCATTTATTATGGATGAAATTATTTTTAGTAGAGCGAAGAACAGACTTAGCATGATTCCGGGCAGAAATGTAAAGATGATGTGATTCAGGGGTGGGTTGGCTCTGGTACCTTTTGTAGGCCCTTTCCTTGTTGCGGACAGCATTAGAACAAGTGTGATTAAACCAAGACTTACTTGCGTTAGTCAAAGGATATGAGAAAGCAATGTATGCTTCCATGCCCTAGAGAATAACCTCCATAATGCGCAAGTCACACTCAGATGGCTCACGGCCATGGAAGCAATAATCATTCCAGGGAAAATCAAAGAAGTACTGCCTGAGGGCCTCTCAGTCCGCGGCTCCAAAATGCCACAGACGACATTTCCCTGGAGGGTCCACAGGCCGTACCGGAGTGATAGGACAGGTTAAGGTAATAAGGTTGTGATCGGAGGAGCCCAACGGAGAGAAAAGATTAACAGAATAAGCAGAAGGATTAGTTGTGAGGAAGAAGTCAAGTATGTTGGAGCTCTCTCCAAGGCGGTCATGGATACGGGTAGGGTGCTGTACAAGCTGCTCTAGGTCATTAAGGATAGAAAAGATGTAGGCTTGTTCACCAGATTGATCAGTGAAAGGAGAGGAGAGCCAAAGGTGGTGGTGAACATTGAAATCTCCTAGAATGGAGATTTCAGAGAAAGGAGAAATGGATAGAATGTGTTCCATCATAGAAGTAAGATAGTCGAAGAATTTTTGATAGTCAGTAGAATTAGGGGATAAGTAAACAGCACAGATATATTTAGTCAGAGAATGACAGGAAAGCCGAAGCCAGAGTGTAGAAAATTCAGAAGAATCAAGTTCAGGAACACGAGAGCAAGATAAGTCGTTGCGTATATATACACAACAGCTACCTTTGGCTTTGAAATGAGTATAGAGAAAGTAGGAGGATACAGAAAAGGGTTTGCTCTCAGTTGCCTCAGACAGCTGAGTCTCAGTTAGAAAAAGAAGGTGAGGTTTAGAGGAGGAGAGGTGGTGCTCAACAGAGCGAAAGTTAGAGGAAAGGCCGCGAATGTTGCAGAAGTGAAGAAGAAGAGAGTCAGACAGTGGTTCCAGGCATCTCGAGTCGTCACCGGGAGAGGGGCGGATGGTGGGGGCATTTATGGTACCCCCCCTGGGGACTCCGAGGCTTCATGATGAGACGCCATAATTTTTGACTTTTGGAAAAGGAAGTGTAGTGTGTACTGTGCATGTAGTTTGGTGCCCCATTATGATTCTGAAATTACTGTACACGTAATTACTACCTCTGGACCACACGGGATTAAATGCACTATTCTGTACTGCATGGTGTACAGCTCTACCCTCCACTGATGCCAACCCTAGGTGAGTGCATAGTACAGAGTGTACTCTTTTACTGTACTATATCATTGCTATATTGTATTTTATGTTTAATTTGCATATTTGACTTATGGGAAAGTTTTAAGGATAGAGAGTTGAGACAGACAGTGACACATTATCCGGCTCAGTGCCTAATGCTGAGCTGATAAAGGGTACTTTGCAATATTCGGCTTTCTGCAATAACTGGCATGGGGATTCGCTGAATTACACAGGATAACTAAGAGTTTACTACACACTCAGTTTCTCAAAATAATGTAAAGTTAAATTAATGCCATTAGGGATTGCTTTCTCCAAGTTGGTCTGCTCAATGCAGCTTTTGTGTGCCTTTGGGAATCGATTATGGAATCGATTCCAGTGATTTAAGTAGCACTGTGACTCGGAATCGTCAATTCTAATTTTACTCATTCTTGCCCAGCCCTAGTCCTAGGTGGGGGTGCTGACCAAGGTGGTGAGGGATATGTGTGGGAGAAGAGAGACTGTGGTACAGGGGTAGTGATGATGGGAGTGAATCCACCTTCCCTCCCCTCCCCTCCCCTCTCCTCTTCCTAATCTTTCCTTGCAACTCCTCAGCCTTGTTCTCCCCAAGCACTAGCGATGTCCTGTGTACCTGCCACACCATTGCAATCACTGTCATTCCCAGTGGTCCACACGTTATTATCCTCCTCTTCCTCACTCTCACTGCTATCATCGTTAAACAGGAGAGGCATCCACTTCCGTGGGATGAAGGTGATGGCACGGAGTGGGGGCGTATAGGCACTGCCTTGGTCTTAGATGGGCCGCTGGGAAGGGTTAGGGTCGCTCTCCCTTTTCTTAGTTTCTTCCTTGCTACCTTATCGTCTTCAGATTCATTATCAGATGTATCTGTGAGTGGTGGTAGGTGCCTCTTTTATAGGTGGTCACACCTCTTGCACTATTGTTCACGGGAAGGGGGGGAGGAAGGGTATGTGGCAGATGCAGAGAGACATATGGTCCGTAAATGAGGGATAGAGGCCGATGCGGGGATTCTAAGATTGACCCAAGCAACTCATTCATGAAGAATAGACAATGACTAGGCGGTAAAAACATAAATTGCCGAGGTTTTTATTCCGTTCACAGATGCTTTCCAGGATATGCAGGTAAAAGGAGGGTGTTTTCATCAACTGTTTTGACCATCCAATACCTAAGCAAGAATTTGATCCGAAGTTACCCACTCATCAAACATAAACAATGACTAGACAGCAAAAACTGAGTACGGAAAATGAAAATTGTGGCGTTGTTTATTCTAATCATGTACACTTTCACCAAAAAGTTCTGGAAGCTCGGGCCATGATGGATGTGAAATGAGCGCACCATAGCTAGTCATCTCAAAATGGTTGGTATACCTGATCCTGGTGACGTCCTTCCAAGCACCAAGCAATTATAATGATGTCCAGTACATACTGATGTATTAATCACGTCTGATGATGCAAATTGTGTCACATTATACTCCCTGAAGCCGAAAGATGCATTTCTGTGGCATAGTTTACGACTGATACTCCTGATATTATGATTAGTCTATGAAAAAGGATGTTAGAAATGAATGATCAACCAAAGAGGTGAGGTGCCAAATGTGGATATCAGGCCTCCATGAAGCAACCGTTGTATATGATATGCTTTTCGAGATAATGCTGAGCATCGCATCGAGTAGATGAGCTGCTTAAAGGGACCACGCACCACACCTATATCATTAGCAATTCCTATAAGTTGACGTCCTAATATAATGTAATCATTACCTTACGTAAGTAGCATCCCTTCGGCTAATGTTAGACTATTCTATCCAGCTGAAGGGAAAGTAAGTGCTGAGGTAATATATTCCCATCAATAGGAATATATTACCTTTAGCAATGGCCGTTGCATCACTACTATCAAACAAGGTGGTACCTCGGACTGCCACCACCGGCAGGGTAGGTCTTGCGGCACATGGTCCTCCCAGTCACCATCAAGTGACTGTGCTGGCAGTGACTGTTGCAATTTCCAGTTATGCTCATCAGCGGATATTTTACCAATATCCGTGGCGTTAGCATAGCACCAACCTAAATTCAGTTCATTTTTTCCTACAGACCATATCCCCTCTGGCCCTAGTCCTCACAGAACCACAAGTCTCACCCTCAACACAAATATCCCCATTTTGTTCGTCTGGTTACCATCTCCTTTCAAATTTCCGCAACAAGGGCGGCACCTGTTGTAACTGTATATCAAATCTCAATATGCAGGTGACACAATTTTACACTTCACTTCATCCGGTTTTGATTACCCATTGGATAAACTAAACTGTCTAAATATTACCAAATATATCTGCATAGTCTATCGTTTCCCCAATGTTTCTTCAGAACCCAGTGTATTTGACTCCATATCCACACAGTTGAGTATCCTTAACTACGCCCTCAGCACGAAATTATCATCTTGGGTGATTTTAACGTACATAATGTTGAATTTTTATTGCATTCTGCCAGGACTGACAATGCTGGTCAAGAGTGCGAGCTGTTTGCTGAATTGTTTAATCTCATGCAGCTGGTATAGCAACCAACCAGAATACCAGTTAACCCTGACCATAATGCCCATCTCTTGGATCTATTCCTGACAAATAATCCGGATCAGTACAGGATAGAGGTATTGTCACCACTTGGATCCTCTGACCACAATCTCATCAAAGCCTCATTAGTTAGCCCCCCTAAACCTCCCCGTTCTGAACCTGTCGGGGTGACCCAATGGCACTTTGATAGGGCAAATTGGAAGGGATTTAGAAATTATCTTGCTGACATTCCATGGCAGTCTTTCTTCTCTGATGCCAATTCTACCTAGTCCCACATTAATGACTTAATACTAGCTGGTATGGATTTATTCATACCAAGTCAACAGTTCACTAAAAGATCGAACTCTCCAAAATGGTTTGATAGTAGCTGTGCCGAGCAACCACCCAAAAATCATTAGCATATAACTCTTACTTAAAATGAAAAACATATGAAGAACTCTCTCAATTTAAAATTGTTTGAACCCATGCAAAAGCTGTAATAAATCTTACTAATACAAACTTTCTTCAATTCAAGCATCAAAACTACTGAACAACCCTAATGACAATGGAATGTTCTGGTCAACTCTCAGTTTTTTCAATATTAACTTTAACAAGACATCATCCATTCCCCCACTAAAATCTTCAGATGGCATCATTACACATGACCCGCGTGGGAAAGCAGATATCTTTGCCAGTACATTTGCCAGAATTTCTACCATACAGCAAGTCAGCCAGAACGTCCCAGTACTAGAACTTGACTCTCCCGAAACTGTTCCACTTCAAATTCAGACAAGACACGTAAAATCCATCCTAGACAGTTTACCCACCAACAAAGCTCCAGGACCAGATGGAATTCCTCCAATTGTTCTGAAAAAGTGTTCCCCAGAACTTGCCTCTATTCTAGATAAATTATTCATCCTATGCATACGTACTTCTTCATTCCCTAATTCATGAAAAGAAGCCAATATCCACCCAATTCCAAAGAAAGGAAGTTCTTCTGACCCCTCTGATTACAGACCAATAACTGTCACATCTTCTCCTGGTAAAGTATCTGAAATTTTAATCAATAAGCACATGGTTAAACATCTTGATTTCAACAACTTAATTAGTGATAGATAATATGGTTTAAAAGATCCACAATTGACATACTTAATCTCCTGACTCATACTATTCATCAATTAATCGACCTACATGGAGAAACTCAAGCATTAGCCCTTGATATTTCTAAATCTTTCGACAGAGTACTGTATGGGACCGTTCCCTGCTGTCCAAACTCCCTTGCTATGGACTAACGTCTTTTGTTCCTCTGCTTTCCTCATACCTCAGCGACAGAAAAATAAGATTAAAAGTAGATGATGTATATTCCAATCTCCACTCAGTTAAAGCCGGCGTCCCTCAGGGATCAGTTCTTGCGCCAACCCTGTTCCTGATTCATATTAATGATCTCTTATCTGTCACCCACAATCCCAACCATTCATATGCAGATGTCTCAACACTTCATAGTTCATTCACACTCAGACACCCATTTACAAAGTCTGATATCTCTAACTCTCACCTCAGTACAGCCATCTCCATAAATCAAGACTGATCTACATTCAGTGAATGAGAACAAAGCAACCTTGTCTCATTTAATGCTAGTAAAACCAAATATTTACAATTTATTAATAGATTTTGCCAGAGTCGTATTATTTCCTTCAATGCAACTAATATTCCCATCTCCAAAAGTATTGAAATCCTCGGTGTCACACTTAACAATGCCCTCAGCTGGACCTCTCATGTTAGATCACTTGCTAAAACCACATCAGAGAAACTTGGATTATTGTATAGAGTCCGTAACTTCTTCACTGACGAGCAGTTGGCTATAATTTATTAGAGCCACGTGCACTCTCAGCTTGAATATTGCTCACCCTTGTGGAATGGATGTGGAGACGTTGCATTAACACAACTAGACAAAATTCGGAACAAAGATGCTGGAATTATTAATAATCCTGCTGTTATAAATAAACTGCCTCCCCTACAAGTAAGAAGGAATGTTGCCTCCCTTGCATTATTTTACACATATTTTTATAGCAAACGCTCAGACGAAGTTGCATCCATTGTGACACCACTCCAAGCCTTCCCTCGTGCTACACGGGCATATGGCAGCGCTCATGACTGGAACGTCACCTAGCCATATTGCAGAACTTCTGCCTATCAGAATTCTTTCATACCCCGAACTGTATCTCTCTGGAACTCGCTTCCCCAGAGTTGTTTCCCTTCAAACTTCAACCTACAACAGTTCAAGTCCAACTGTTACAGATATTTTATGAATGGGTGACACCAGTAATCTGGTGTATGGATCATGTTTTTTACTCATTTGTTTTTGTGTTGTTATTTAAAATAATCAAGTGCAACTGATTAGTAATGCTATGGTGAAATAATCTGAGTATTTATTACTGCAACACTTCATTATAATGGCTATGAATTATGACTGTCGAGCTAGAGAGACGAAACAGTGTTATGATTACACAACAGGCATGGGGTATTAGCCACTGGCAACTCTTCCATTCACCTAGAGAATGGTTAATCAGGACTGTAACCTACTACAGACATTGAGAGCTGTTACTAAACTCTTCGTTTCTGTATCTCAGATTACATGGTGCTAACAGGCTTCAAAGGGACTTTTTGGTGAGAGTGTATGTGTTGTGGGAGATACAGAAAAAAAGAGTGTGTTTCCATCAACGGTTTTGTCCTACTTAGACCCAACCGCACACGTCACATGACTTTCACTCCACAAACCCTGGAAACAATCTGGAGGTCCGCATGTGCTCCACAGATAGAGGGAAAACAACTTGGAGAGGATGTGCTTTTTGCAATCAGCGAGTGGATTTCTGTAAGGGGGCTGAATGGCAGTGTTACATACGGCCACCTCACCACGTGGAAGATGATATGTGGGAGGTGACTTTCGGGACATGTAACACTAAAAATTAAGCTATTCACTAATTTCCAGGGCTGAGGATACGTGTAGCATTTCGCTGTGGTATGCATATACTGTTTAACACCAAATCACAAGTACTAAACCTCACCTTTTCTTCCTTACTGAGACTCAGCTGTCCGAGGTAACTGATAGCAAACCTTTTCCTGTATTCCCCTACTTTCTCTATACTCAGTTCAAAGTCAAATGTGGCTGTTGTGTATATGTACATAACATAGTTATCTTGCTCTCGTGTTCCTGAGCTTGAGTCTTCTATATTCTCTACCCTCTGACTTCAGCTATCCTGTCATTCTCTGACTAAAAACATCTGTGCTGTGTACAGTCAAAGACAAATTAGTGTCCTGAAATATGGTGATAATGTCTGCTGAAATGGTCAAGTTTCGGTACGCAGTGCCTTGTGTCATACAGACGTTGGTAGCACTGACATGAGGTGCCGTTAGCTCCAGATGACGAACCTATGGAAATGAGTATATTTTTTGTAAGGGAAACAAATCTATATATTGAATTTTTTCTGACTCTTAATTTTACCTCCCCCCTTTCTCTCTCACTCTCTCTCTCTCTCTCTCTCTCTCTCATGCATTCTCTCTTGCTCACTCGCTCGCTCGCTTTCTGTATGCATATATGAATATATATACTGTATCTATCTATCTAGCTATCTATATATATAATATCCCACTGGGTCCCGGAAGTCCTGTGCAAGGGATTTTGCTGGAAGGGTGCTAGGTGTACCGCCCTCCGCCTATCGGTTCATAGTCGCGAAGCTCATAGGTCCCTACCCTGGGGTTCCCTTCTTTATTAAATTTTGAAAATGTATATGGAGGACACTGGGTGCCAATGGGATATACCCTCTCGTGCACGATAAGTTTTGGTAAGCTTTCTGGCACACAATTTTATCCGCCTGGCTGCCTGACCCGGCTGCTCGCGAGCGGCAAATAGCACGTATTCTCGCCTTATTTTCGCCACCCAAACATCAATATACTGCCATGAAACCTATCTCATCTTATTCGTTGATGTTTGTTCTAGCTGATAAGCACCATAAAAAAAAAAAAAACAGGAAAACACGAATAAAACAACATTAGGCGGCTGTGAATAAACATTTCGCTATGTCAATTTCACTTCCCAACGTCACCATTCGAATGCTTTCCATCATACAGGAAAATGTTATTCCAAGTTTTGATAGAGAATTTCATCCGCTTTCTAAAGAGACAAATCCGGTTGTGATACGATTTGTAATTTTCGAGAAAATAGCCCAAACCTGAAAGCCATTTTTGAAAAAAAATTCAGGGAGCTTTCCAGAAAAACTTTTCTCACACACCTTAGGTTTTTATTGCATAATATTATGCAGAATTTCACGAGCTTTTTAGTGAGCACCAGCTGGTTTCGATACGCCTTATAGTTTTCGAGTAAATCGCCAAAAATGACTGAGTGCTCATGGCCATGCGTCACTTTCGTGATGCATGCACAGCATACGCTATATTCCCGCCTACATAACAACGAATTTTTATCACAGATATTACATCATTATGTGTTGTTCATATGTAGAATTTACTGTTCTTTATCATGGTTCTTACAGGAAATCGATACGTTCAATATTTTTCGAGTAATTGGCCGAAAAAATGAGATTACTCCTCCGCGCACTTTCGACTTTTACCGCAAGCAAGGGAAAAAACAAAGTCTGTTCCTCTGATTTTTTTTAACAAAACATGCTTCCATAGGCTTATATTCTGGTAATGAACATACGTAGAATTTACTGCTCTTTATCATGATTTCTACAGGAAATTGAGACGTCCAATAGTTTTCGAGTAATTGGCCAACAAAGTGAGATTATTCCTCCGAGCGCTTTCGACTTTTACAGCAAACGAGGACAAAAACAAAGTCTGTTCCCCTGCCTTTTCCTACCAAAAATGCTCCCAAAGGCTTATATTCTGGTAATGAACATACGTAGAATTTACTGCTCTTTATCATGGCTCTTACAGGAAGTCGATACATCCAATAGTTTTTGAATAATAGGACGACAAAGCTAGATTACTCTTCCGATTGCTACCTACTTTTACCGCAAACAAAAAAAAGAACAGTGTCTTTCCCCCCCTTTGCCTGAAGACTGTGCTCCCAAAGCCTTTTTTTTTTTTTTTTTTTTTTTTTTTATGTACAGACTGAAAAAACTTCCAGGGTTGTTTTATTATTGTTATAACCTACTACACATGAACACTACTTTTTTCTAGTTACTGATAATGAAGCTGTACTTTCTGTCATATGTGTAATATGTAGGAGAAAATCGTTATATGTCTGAAAATTATAGGGGTATTGATAATAGGTCAATATATATATCAACAAAATTCGGAGAACTCACTTCCTCCAGGGATGTTGATGGGCCTGCAGGACCTTCTGAGATTTGAAGATGAGGAGTTATGTAGTGTGTGTGAGTGTGTGTGTGTGTGTGTGTGTGTGTGTGTGTGTGTGTGAGTGGGTGTGAGTGTTAGTGTGTGTGTGAGTGGGTGTGAGTGTGTGTGTCAGTGTCTCTGTTAGTGTGTGTGTGTGTGTGTGTGTGTGTGTGTGTGTGTGTGTGTGTACGCTCCACTAGGTAATACTTCGCTCGGTATGGAACCGTTCAAAGCAGTCACCCACGCAAAGTGCCACATCACAAACAGGACACATGCGACTTGTGTCCCTCCTCGTCTTTGCCAGGGACCACAGGGTGCACCGCAGCCTCCTCCGGTTGGCGATCCTCTCCTGTCGATGGCCCAGTGTGTTATCCAACAGCACTCTGTCATTGATGAATCGACGACACTTGGTTGGATGTCCACCTGGTGTTCCCCGGTCCTGTTGTCCTGGAGGTGCAGCTGCAGGCCCGGGCATGGCAGTGGCAGCAGGTTCTCCTAATGGACCAGGAACTGGTGATGGTTCTCTCAGCATCTGTACTGGTCCTGCAGGCGATGGTGGCGCTGACTCCTGTGCTGGCCCTCCTCCCGGAGATGGTGGTGTTGGTGCAGGAGCCGGTGGTCTTGGCACCTGTGCTGGTGCTGTAGCAGGTGCCGAAGGTCCTGCTGGCCATCGGTCTGGAAGGTCAGGGGCATGGTGGGTGACGTGCCCTGATGTGGGCCACTCCGCTTCATCAAAGTAGAGGAGCTTGTCCACTGTCTCCTCCATGAAGTCCAGCAGACTGACTGACCCACGTAGGTACTTCTTGTACAGGTAGTGATGGTTCTGACGATGAGGATGACAAGACTGTCTCCTGCTACTGGAAAACGTCGGGGAGGATGAATACTGTCAGAAACAACGTCCTTGTCGACCGGGCAGGGGACAACGAAACAGTCATCTCCTGCACCAGTTGCGATGCAGACACTGCACCGCATGCAGGTGCCAGTATCGCGTGACTACGCCCTGCTACCAGTGACATGGGCTCAGCCAAGGGGGAACTGGAGGCTTGAGGTGGAGAGACCTTATGGCTACTGGAGCGAGAGGTCCGAGCAAAGGCAATGCCTGTCGTCCAAGTGAAGACGATGGCTGGGCTGACACTGGTGGTGGTGGTCTCTGCTCCCTTTGTGGTACAGGTTGGGACAAAGCCGCCCAAGGGGAATGGAGTTGGACATCATCCCAGTCCTCCTCACTTGAAGAATTGCTCAGCTCATCCTCCTCCTCGCTCTCAGTCTTCTCCTTGATGAGAACTTATGCCACTCGTCAGAAGACAAACCCCTCTTCTCCATGTTGGCAAGCACTGACACAGAAAGTCCAGTATGAGCTTTTTAGGTTCTCAGCTGAAAAACAAGAGATATTATTCACTGTCATGCAACACCTTCCATTGAGAGTAGCACTACACAAGTGATGTTATATCTTTCTGTATGGCCAATCGCTGCACTATTAATAAACAATTCACATAAATGATAACTTTTCAGTGTCTTTTCACGGTCTTATAACTGTCCACAGGCGTCCGTGGGTGAGTGCCATATATATATATATATATATATATATATATATATATATATATATATATATATATATATATATACCGTATATATGTTGTTTATTTATTTATTTTTTCGGCCCTCCTTCCCCTAAGGTTTCCCTCACACATGATTATAATCCCTTACAATATATATATATATATATATATATATATATATATATATATATATATATATATATATATATATATATATTGTTACGGAACAGAGAAAACTGTCCCGCAAAGTTCCAGGTTCAAAACAAAAGAGTTAGGTAAAATTACAAGTTAAAGTTTAATGCTCAAACTAACAACTAAACATTCAGGACTCATAAGGATAATGTAATGGCAAAAACAGGTTAAATATATGGTTAACTGCAATAGCCGCTATTAACACGAAATTAGCAAGAGTAAATTTATCTAAGTCAGCCCTGATAAAATGAGAAAACCGGATAATGCTCAGTTAATGCAAGATATATTATTACAGATACAAAATATTATTACTACTGGCTGACAGCAAAAACTCTACACCAATCACAAAAACCTCACCAGGCCCACGAATCAACACCTTATTCTATACAGTACAAGAAAAAATTTAATAACACTTATACTCAAATTACACAGCTGCTAGATAGTTGGAGACTTCCTGAGCACTCACAAAAATAATAACAACTGTACAGGGGAGGACAGAGATGTGAACAAAATGAGGAGTAGATCTAAGTGGCAATTAATGCAGAGACTGAGCTCATTATATAGAGGCCGGCAGAGCTTGATACAACTTGTAAGAAGGACGCGCAAATGAAGCCATAGGGGACAAAGAGTTGACAATCCTGCCCTGAACAACAGAAAGAACGACTTACTCTACTATAAGGGAGGAGGGGGGGAGTGAGGTAGAACACGCACTATGGAAGCCACGAGGCGAATCGTGATCAAACATGCAGCATACTGTACGTTAGAATTATACAAAGGATGATGAAATCATAGGCTATGTAACAATATATATATATATATTTATATTTTTCCTCCTTCCCCAAAGGTTCCCCCAAGACATGATACAATATTTTCCACAAACACTCGTGGCACATATGACAAACATTGTATATAAAAATCATAAATTTCAACAATTGTCATAGCAAGGTACTGTACCCGTCCACTGACGTTCGTGGTTGCCTGGCGTTGCAAGGTACAATACCCATCCATTGACGTCCCTGGTTCCTTGGCGTCCTTACCTTTCCCAGCACACCTCCCGCTAAAGCATCGCTAACCTACGCTACACACCAAAACGAACACTCGTGGCACAGTTCACGTACATTATACATACAGTATAAGTTATCATTAAATGACAGACCAAGGTACAGTACCTGTCCACTGACGTCCCTGGTTCCTTGGCGTCCTTACCTTCCTCAGCACACCTGCCACCAAAGTATCGCTAACCTACTCGACACACCAAAATGAATGCTTATGGCACAGTTCACGTACATTCTACATAAAGTATAAGTTATCAGTAAATGTCAGGCCAAGGTACAGTACCTGTTCAATGACGTCCGTTGTTCCTATGTGTCCCTATCTCCAAAGCACACCTGCCGCTAAACTATCGCTAACCTACGCTACGCACCAAAATGAACTCTCGTGACACAATTCGTGTACATTCTACAGAAAGTATAAGTTGTCACTAAATGTCAGACCAAGGTACAGTACCTGTTCAATGACGTCCGTCGTTCCTAGGCGTCACTATCTCCAGAGCACACCTGCCACTAAGGTATTGCTAACCTACTGTATGCTACGCACCATAACTTATGCCTTCACAGGCACTGGCGGCACATTTCATGTACACTTCACACTATCATACACAAATGCATGATTACCACAATGATTCCACCCAACCTCCACAATTATTCTCTTCCTTACTACGGTTCAACGTGACTGTGATGCAGCATCCTTCGCCGGGAGAGTACGATGCAACGCTATTTTATTGGCACACACTACACTCCCTCACGATCACTCACAGCATGTTTGACGTATGCTTCACACAATTCCATATGCATTTTCGCTATCACAATCACAATAATTCCATCCCTAAACACCTCTAATAATCCCTTCCCAGCTATAAAGCATACATGATGCCTGCCCCATTCTACACTATGGTTTATGGCATCCGTAATGCTTATTAGTTCCATTATTTCACCAAGCCAGCCACAATATCTTTCACACAAAGACAGTTTAGGCATTGGCTTCATTATATACGTATTTGTACTCACGCCATAGGGCCTGGGAGAGGCTGAGTGGCGAAAGCCCGCTACAGTGAACACGCGTCTTGCCTCGAGACCAAACGAATGATAACGGGCACAATTCATTTTCGTGACATATATCTATGTTCCAGCAACAATATCACATACAGTTATGCTCACAAATAATGTATTATCACACTGAGTCCATAGGGGCTTCAGCTCAGGCAGGAGGGGGAGAATTAGTAGGAGTTGAAGGGACAGCACACCGACTGCCTGGCTTCTTGGGAGAGACTGAGGTTTATCGCTACCTGTTGGGCCCCGTGAAGTGGTTTAGTGTTGCCAATGCCTTACCTCAGGAAAGCGACATGCCCACTAGAACGCACCAAAATTTGACGTAAATCAGCCGAAAACTTAATTTTTGGCGATTTTTTTTTTTTGTGCTTAGGAACATGATTAGCGTGACTGTGCTTCTTCCTAACAAACCACGTGGAATGCAATTCGTGTGACTGTGCCTGAGAGGGTCTCTCTCTCTCTCTCTCTCTCTCTCTCTCTATAGTAACAATATAACTAGATTTTGGCGCCTGGTAGTTTAATGGGTAATTATGGTGCTCCAATCAGTTTGAGCTGGTGAAGATTTATACCCAAGGGGTGGTTGGGGTATATTGCTCACATAATGCCACTCAGGGACGAGTGAGGTTGGTCACTCTCGTCTTAAATGTCAGGACCAACTTGCCTAGCCCCTGGGTCCTACGCTCCTAATGGCGCAGCATAGGATTGGATGATGGATGGATGAATGGACATATATACTGTGTATATATATATACTATATATATATATATATATATATATATATATATATATATACACTATACATATATATATATATATATATATATATATATATATATATATATATGTATATATATATATATATATATCCATTCATCTTCAGTTGGTAGAGAATTGGCCTGCAGTCCTAACAGACCGGGGTTCATATCCCGCTGGGGCAGGGAACAGTTTAAGGATTTGAATTTCTTAAATATCAGACTTTACTGATCTACCAGAAGACCCGCAGACATGACGTAAAAATACCCCGCTAATACCAATACACCAGTCCTGTATGAGACAACCCTAACATATAATCAGTATGGAATGTGGGTGTTAGCGCGGAAGTGGTGACATGTAGAGGTGTATGGTATGGAGGGCTACTGGTCCTTGAAAGCAGGCTGTGAAGCCTATCTCCAGAGTCGGTCATATATATATATATATAGATAGATAGATAGATAGATATATAAGCCGTTATTATCTGTTCCCTTTAACCCCTACACTGCGGGCTTGTTTACCAATGACTTGCGAGTCCCGCAGGGTTATTTGGGCTCCGACAGACTCTCAAAAAATAATTGCCAAAAATCAGTTATTAGTCCTAGAATAATAAAATTACATGTGCTTATGGCACATACCCTCAGCTTTCTCCTGGAATGATTGTTGAGCCTTCGTCTGTTACCGTAGGACTTGTGGAGACCTCTGAAGTAGGGTAACGAAGTCTCCACTTTACACTTCCTGACAACCCGTAATATGATTACCACAGCCAGATACAAACACTATAAAAACTATTCTACAATTTTCAAGTAGTTTGGGATCCATACTAAAAAAAAAAAAAAACACTGTGAAAGCAATGGAAATTACGAGCGCGTCTGATCGTCGCACTGGCACTAGTTCGCTCTTGGTACTCTGCCATTTATTATTCATAAAACCCCTCACACTTTATATTTCTATTACTATATAACACTTATATATATCTACAGTCTTTATCCATAAGTTTCCTTCAGTAGTATTAGTTTATTGTCACTGTAGGGATTCAATTTCTTTCAGTAAAATACGTAGCATTCACTTTCTCGTCCTGTATACTAGCATTGAGAGTGAATGTCACTTTCATCTTCACTCTCATAACTCATAGCATTCAGACATGCTAGAGTGAAACTTTCACTTTCATTACTCCTAGGGTATATACTCGTATTCTTATAATACTACTCATTTACATTTCTATTTACGTTCTCTATTTTATTTACGTTATATACATTTCTATTTTATTTACACTGTGTTATGCAATGTCACTTGAAGTAACTTATAAAACTATTTTCCATTGTTCACGTATATTTACATTCATTACTTTCACTTGCTGTTTACACATTATTTACACATTATTTACAATTCCACTTGCACTGTTTTACTCAATAGAAAGATCGTAGTCACTCTTTTATCAATTGTCAGCCCTTTACCTCTTTCCACACGAGGTTTAGTAAGGGGTAAAGGTCACAGGGCCCTTTGCATGGGGGTGAAAAAGTCCTTGAAGTCAGCAAGAAGAAATATACGTACCCTCACTTCGGAAGATGAGAGTAAACTGATAACGGAGGTCCGGGGTGGAGGCCTACTTAGGGGATATTCAGAGCTACCAGTGTTAGCTCTTGAAACAGCTATGTCTAGCACTGAAATGATTGGCAGGAAATCTAGACAATACATTATAAATTAGGTAGTTCCAGGTGAATGTAAATATCACTTAGGCTTCTCCCTTCCCTCCTTACATGTATATTTATTACGAAAATAGATTATATGACATATTTCAAGGGGAAAAAAACAGCGAAAATTAGCGAACGAGTGCACGTGAGGTGTTGTCAGGTGATAATTAGCCAATTCCAGGTGTATGGCACTCTCACTTACCTTATTTCTTTCTTGTATATATTATTTGGTATAAGAATAGGACATTGGGCTTATTTCAATGGATGAAATCAGTGAAAAATTTCAGGGAAGATTTACTTAGCTTAGCACGGCCGGGCAGGCGAGAGGATAGGGTAATGGAGGGGGGGTAGGGAGGGGAGTCAAGAACGGGGAGAAATGGCTAAATTGTCAACAATGGATGGGAGTACAGATGAGATTAGGAGTGCTGACTAGTGTTGGACATTGGCAGTACTGATAGATGATACAAGCCCCCACTTGGAAGCCCGGGTGAATTCAAAATAACACAGAATCACAAAAGCGACGCCCCGCGGTATGATCCCTTGCTCCCAAGCGTCACGAAAGTGACGCCCCGCGGTTAAGGGGTTAATGCCATGGCAGCAACACTGCGATTCAGTTAGCTAAAGACATGCCAGGGTCAGTTGTACTTCAACATTAATTTAACTGCTACTTATCTAAAAACCGTAAGTATAAGCTGTGAATGTCGTTATCATTCAGCGTATGTATAATGATAAAGGAATATTTTGCTATGAGTTGAGTTCGACCACATAACCGAAGTCTGCGTACAACTATTCATGTGCTTCGTTCTAGGTGCAATTTGTCTCTTATGGCATAATCACTGCTTGTATGTACTTCCTTCCGTCGTTGTGATTATTTCCCGGTCCTATATTGGTGTAGTAACACGAGGGCGACCTAAAGGATGATCGCTTTCCTATATGCCGCCATCCCAAAATTATTCAATCCACATTTTTACCGTGCTGCTGGAACCCAGTGTTTGCACTATCTGTCCGAATTATCTCCCCCTAAATAAAGGTATATCATGCCCTCTCTCATCCTTCTAGTAGCTGAAAGTATGTTGTTTGCCCTTCCCATACTTGACGTAAAGTGGTATGATGTAACGGCCAGGCAATCATCACCTGACCGAATGTGGTTCAAATTTCGTCCCTTGGATGCAGCAGTTCTCGTGAAAGGATGTTAAGGCTTCGGAATTTCCTGAGGTCATTCATACTGTAAACCCATCAGCAGCAAATATGAAGCTTTAAGGTAATCATCCTAGCCAACCACGAATATGCAACTGCGGTAGAGCTCTCATATTATTTCACCTGTTAAACTTAATCTTTGGACAAAACCGCGA
Organism: Coenobita brevimanus; assembly: GCF_032717465.1. Lineage (NCBI taxonomy): Eukaryota > Metazoa > Arthropoda > Malacostraca > Decapoda > Coenobitidae > Coenobita > Coenobita brevimanus. The sequence continues at coordinate 18,220,890 of NC_137032.1, forward strand.
CACGACTATCGTCTTTGTACTTTTCCCCTAATTCTGCTGACTATGAAGAATTCTCTGACTGTCTTACTTCTGAGATGAAATAACCTACCAATTGCATCTTTCTCTGAAATCTCCATTCTAGTCGATTCCAATGCTCACCCACCACCTTTGGCTTTCCCCTCCTTTAACTGATTCACCTGGTGAATAAGCCAACTATCCTTACTGACTTAGAGAATCTTGTACAACACACTACACTTGTACCTGACCACCCTGAGGAGACTTCCAACATACATGACCTTTTCTTTACAACTAGTCCTTCTGCTTACCCTGTTAATCTTTTTGTTGGGTTCCTCCGATCACAACAGTTATCATCCTAACCTGTCCTATTGCTTCAGTAAGGCTTGTGGACCCTTTCAAGGAGTAGCAACTGTGGCACACTGGAGCTGCTCATTGGGAGACCCTCAGGCAGTCCTTATTTGTTTTCCCCTGGAATGATTATTGCTTCCATGGCCGAGAGCCATCTGAGCGTGCCTCACCCATTACAGAGGTTATTCTCTCGGGTATGGAAGCATTCATTCCTTTCTCTTATCCTGTGACTAATGCAAAAAAACTGGTTTAATCATGCTTGTTCTAATGCTGCCCGCAACAAGGAGAATGCCTACAAAGGGTACCGAAGCTAACCCACCCCTGAATCTCTTGGTTCGACATAAACAATCTGAAGAACAGACTTAATGAAGAAGAACCGTCAATTCAGTAATTCCTTGAAAAAAGAAGCTGACAGTTGCTTGCCTTTCCTGGATACCCTGCTCATTAGGAGCGACAATCACTTGGCATTTTAAGTGTATGGGAAAACCAGAAATAGGAATGACCTTGTTCACTATTATTCCAGCCATAGCTTTAGGATTAAGAAACGTGTATTAACAGGGTTCTACCTCAGAGCTTTGAAGAATTGCAGTGAAGATCATATGAAAGAAAAATTCCGGTACATAGATAGGATACTTTCTAAACTCAAGTACCCAAAACATATGTTTTCTAGTGCCAGAAAATATGCTAGGGCTATCAGGGAATGGGCAACGGTTGAGAAATCAAGTGATGTGACACGCATAACCTGCCAAATAACTGTACGAGCAACAACACTGCACAGTTTTTAAGAAATTTAGGAACTAAAGTAGCTTTTAAGACATCTCAGGCAGTGGGTGATCTTTTCAGACACAAAGTGCAAATCAGCAACACAGCCGAGAGAGGTGTTTACTCCATTCCACGTGCAGTATGTGATAAGGTCTACATGAGTGAAACAGGGCCTGATTTGGAAGAGAGAATAAAAGAATACAAATATGCAATGAGCTGGTACAACACCAACAACGCATGTGTAACTCACAGATTTAATACAGGTCATGTAATGAAATGGCTAAAGTCAAAGATTTTGTGCAAGGAAGCAGAATTAAAAAGACGCAAGTGTCTTGTGGCAGCTGTTATAGCATGTTCCAGTACCAATGAACAGAACACTGGGTCTTATCACTTATCGAATTCTGTGGCCAAATATATTGTCAATAGGAAATCATCCTCACACCACCCCCCTTAAACTCAAAACATCACCTCTCCTTCCTTCCAATTCATCCCCATCCCCTCTTTTCACCCAGTGTCATATCCACCAATACGACATTTGTGTACACACACACACACACACACACACACGGGAGAGACTACACACGAGTCGGACGTATATCACTAAGCTCCGCTCTGGGGATAACTAAGTTGTATCTATTTATGGGTCAAGCTCATTTAGGCTAAACAAATAATAGCAACGAAAAGTGTAGCCTAAAGTAAGTAAACATCTAAAAATCAGCGTCAAGGAATGTGCGTAATATCATTATGTCAGCTAGACAACACCAAGGCGAGCGTAGTGATGCATAGCTATAAGTACAGATTATCTTTTCTTTAAGATGGCTTCATAGTTTGGAAAGATACCTTTAGAAGGAGCTAAGAGAAGAGACAAAGGTATAAAACAGGATGATGATTTCTACCTAGAACTTGTTGAAAAGGAAACCTACAATAAGTTAGTTGAAAAAGTAAATCTACTGGAGAGACCTTTTCAAATGGAAATCGATGAAATCAAGAAAGAGCTACGCAGAGAAAAAGAAATGAGGGATTAATAAAGGGAATATACAGAAAAGCCACAGCAATAGATTAACTATCAGCTGCATTAAATTCACTGAGAACCAAGGTTAATGAAATGGGATGTACAGTTATCAACCATGAGAGAATTATGGATGATTCTAGAAACGATACGAAGAAAATCAGGCAAGCAAGCAGTCTGATAGACCAAGTAGTAATACTGAAGACGAAATAACACAGGTAAATGAAATGGTGAGAAATTACAAAGATGAGGTACAATCTACGTATGCTGAAATGGTGAAAGCAAAGAATGATTTAGATACAAAGGTAGAAGAAATAAAGTGTAAGAAAGGAAGTGAAATACATAATACAAAATAACCCAAAGCTACTCAGGGAAGCTGTAGAGATTAACAAATCTATGGTAATCAGTGGCATAGGTGCAGGAGAAATAAATAAATAAAAAAAAAGAATCTCAACGGACAAAAAGGAGATGGAAACTATAATGAACATACTGAAGCAAGTATCAGAGGATATCTGTAGTCAAAATATAGAAGAACATAAAAGGCTGGGGAAACGCGACAGAAGTAAGTCAAGACCCCTGAAAGTAGCCTTTCAGAGTGCAAACACAGGAGATGAAATGTTTAAAAATGCCAACAAACTCATGGAAAAAGAGGAATGTAAAAAGTATGGATAAAAAGATGCCTAGCTCAAGTGGAATTGGGAAAAGAGGGAGGAATCAAAAACAAAGAATGAGGAAAGATCAGAGGAAGAGAAGAGTAAATTTTTTTTAACAAAGTAACTGAGTTGCAGGTATGAAAGTGGTACATAACCATCAGGGAATAAAAGGAAGGAAGGTAATAGACTCAAGCTATGGCAAGTATGTAAAGAAGATGATTAAGCTGATGTACTCAAATGTAAATGGAATGGTATGTAAATTATTAGAGATGAAAGATTATACCAAAGAAAAGGAACCACATATTATTTGCCTAACTGAAACACAATAAACTAAGGATATCAAACGATACCTTAAACTTAGAGGAGTACAATATGGCGAAGAGATAGGAATTTAAAAAATTGGAGGAGGAATTATAAAATTAACAAAGAAAAATCTACAAGTCAAAGAAATAGAACTAGATATACACTCACAAGTAGAACTGATGCAGCAGAGATTAATACATCTGAGGGGAAAGTAATTGTGGCAAATTTATACATGCCACCCAAAACAAACACATGGAAAAAAGGTGAATATGAAGACCTGGCAGAGAGTACAATTCAGAGTTTAAGAGCTTTACATAGAATGGAAGGGAAATCTGAGAGAATTATATTAACTGGAGATTTCAGTGCAAATATAAATCAGAATACTCTAGATGTAAGAAGCCAAGAAAGCTGTTGGGATCAAAAGCTCCTGGATCTTGTGCAGGAGTTTTTTCTAACTCAACATGTAAAGGAAAACACCAGAAAAGGAGGACTTGATGATCCATCAGTACTAGATCTTATATTTACTAGACAAGAAAATGATATTGACAGTATAATGCATCACCCTCCATTCGGCAAAAGCGACCATGCAGTATTAATTTGCCACTTCAGGATTGCATGTGCCATAATTAACAGTAATGAGAGTTACAAAAAGAGCCTAAACTACAAAAAGGGCAACAGCTATGGCCAAAAAAAGTACTTCTTAGAAACTGAATGGGAAAAGGAGCTTAGAGGACAAGATTTAAATGTTATATACAGAAAATTCTGTGAATTTTATGAAATACTGTAGGAGTCAAAAATTACATCCCACAGCACAAAGAAACAGAAATGAAAATAAAGAAATGGTTTAATACAAAATGTAAAAATTCAAATGGAAAGAGACTTGTGGAATAGATACAGAAGACACAATAGTGAGAGGGCATATAACAACTATAAACAGGCAAGGAACGATTATACAAAGCTAAGGAGAGAATCCCAAAGACGCTTCGAGGAAGACATTACAAATACAGTACATTCCCACAGTACACGAGTTCCGAGTATGCGATCCCCCTAGTATGTGAGGACCTATTTTTTTTATTATTTCAATGTATTTTTTATTAGTACGCGAACTGAACTCCTTGTAAGTGAGGTGGGCAGCATAGAGTGGCCCAAATCCGGGGTTACCCCGAGTACGCAACATTGCCCCCCCCCAAGAAGCGCTAATTCTTGTTGGCTTAGTTAAGCCATATCCTTGTTGATTTACCTAGTAAAGCCATAATCTTGTTGGTTTACTTTCTCTTAGGTAATATGTCTTAGATGGTTTCCCGGTATAGTACAATACTTAGGTCTGAAAGGCATTTCAAGGGTTGCCCATGAAGAGGGGTATTCACAGTACGCAAATTCCTGGTAGGCGACATCCTCTGCCGCCCATATAGGCGTGTACTAGAGGGATGTACTGTAAAGTGATGATCAACTGAAGCTATTTTACAGCTACACCCAAAGGACAACCAAAGTTAAAGATAAAATACAGTCGACTACGGACGAGGGGATCATCTATACACAAGAGAAAGATATTTTCGAAGCACTAAATAAAACATTCCCATCAGTAATTATAGAAGACAATAATTTTGAGAGATGATATGGAACATACTGTACATGCCCACACATATTACCAGATATGCAAATATGGGAGTACATGAAGAGTTAAGCAAATTAGATAAAGGAAAAGCAAATAGCCCTAAAGAAATTTCATGTTGGGTGCTATATGAATGTACAAAAGAGTTAAGTAGACCTACATAGTTAATATTCAAGGAATATTTAAGTTACGGTAAACTACCTGATATTTGGAAGAAAGCAAATATTGTTCCCATATTTAAGAAAGGGAATAGACAGAATCCACTCAACTATCGACCAGTATTACTGACTAGCGATGTAAGATACTAGAAAAACTGATAAGAAAAGTTTGAGTAAACATCTAGAAGAACACAGTATGACAACAGAAAGGCAGTTCGGTTTTAGAAAGGGAAAATTATGTTTTACTAATCTATTAAGCCACAATGGTAGAGTTGCAGAAACATTACGGAAAAGAGAAGGATGGGTGGAGAGTATCTGTCTAGATTTAAAGTAACCATTTGACAGAGTACCGCACCAAAGACTTTTATGGACACTGTACCATCAAGGAGGAGCTGAAGGCAACTTGTACTGTTGGATGCAAGATTTTCCCATTAAAGGGAAATGATAACTACTAAGGGGTAATTACTCATCATGGAGAGAAGTGACTGGTGGATTTCCACAGGGCTCAGTGCTGGCACTAGTTATATTTTTAGTGTATATAAATGACATAGGTAGTAACACTGGAAATGAAAGCTTTCTAATTATGTTTGCTAATGACGCAAAAATAAAAGGATAATTGCTAACACAGACTCTTACAGAGAGCTACAAAAATTAAACTTCATGAATGGAACAATAAATGACAAATGGAATTCAGTGTGGACAGGTGTCATACAATTAAGTTTGGTGAAAGTGGAAAAAGACCGGATTGGGATAATAAGTTAGGAAGTTTAACCCTACACTTATCAGAAAGAGAGAAGGACCTAGGATTGATTATCAGTAACAGACTAACTCCGGCTGACCACATCAGTAAGAAGGTACGGAACATGTATACACTGCTGCTAATATGAGAACAGCATTCACATACGTAAATGAAGACATGCAGAGAAAGATAACATAATTCATAAGACCAACCCTGGAGTATGCATCAGTAATCTGGAATCCTCATTTCAAAAAACACATAGATAAGTTTGAAAAAGTACAAAGGGCCGCTACAAGGTGGGTACCAAGCTTAAGGGATCTAAGCTACGAAGAAAGACTAGAAAAATTGAGTCTGCCAACACTGCAAGAGAGAAGGAAAAGGGGAGACATGATTATGCTCCATAAATGCGTCTCAGCGAAAGAGAAGTAGACAAATGAGTATATAACCTATGGGGAAGCATCAACAAGAGGACACTGCAAAACCCTACTTAAAAAGAGGGGTGATAAAGACGTAAGGATATTCAGTTTCCCAAATAGGGCAAGCGATCAATGGAATTCACTACCGAATGAAGCAGTGTGTGCCAAAACAATGAATAAATTTAAGGATGCGTATGATGAAAGTGATTTAATACACGGGGCAGTACGAGCCTGACTCATTCCTGATAAGATAAAATTAAGTAAGAAGAATTGGGTAAGAACACACACACACACACACACACACACACACACACACACACACACACACACACACACACACACACACACACACACACACACACACACACACACACACACACACCCGTGCTGGGATCGGCAATCCTTTCCCCCTGTGATCTCAATTTTCTAACTCGAACATTCCTTCCCTCTCCCAAAGGGCTTCCCACTTCACCTGTCCCTTGTTTCTTTTTCTTTTATTTCTCATCGTCCTTGTGCCGTGATCTGTAATCCCCTTCCCCCCTGGGACCTCGCCTTCCTTACACGACCTGCCCCTCTACCACCCCTTTACCAATACCTCTACCCCTCCCTCACACCCCCACTGCCTTCTGCTATATATACAGGAAATATGGTGTACTGTTTATTCAGCAATTGTTTTCTGAGGAAGCATTGAGGCAAAACGTCAATATACACTCATCCTTGTTTCTTTCTCAACTTTGTCTACGAACAGTGAACCAACAACAATGACCTTATCCACTCATATACTGATGATTCCATCTTTTACTTTTCCATCTGTTTCTTGCAGCATCGATTTCAGCAGTTGCTTCAGCAGACAAAGGATGAGACTATGGCACTAATATCTGACTAGGCTCATATCTTTGTTGAGGGTAAAAGTAATCTTGTTTTTAATGCATCAAGAACTCAGTTCTTACACATTTCAGCCCGTCAAAATTTTCCACAGGAGAATCCTCATTCCTGCCCCATCTTTGAACATATTTAGGGTTTTATTCTCTCGGGATTTATCTTGGAAAGGTCATATTGTCTCTTGTAAAATATGTTTTCAAGGGATTAGGTGTACTAAGCTGACTGCATGCCTTCTTTACTTCTGCACATTTGTTGATTTTATACGAGGATTTATTCGTCCCATGTGTTGAGTACAACTCTCATGTGTGGAGAGGTTCCCCACCTACATCTCGTCTCAACAAGGTGGAATCAAAGGCTTTTCGTCTCATTAATTCTCGTCCTCTTACTCGCTTCCTTCAATCTCTGTCTCTTTGCCACGTTGTTGCATCTTTATTATTCTTTTTTCACTACCTCAACTGTCACTGCTTCTCTGAATTGTCTGCTTGCATCCCCTCACCACTATGGTGGGCACGTAGCACCAGTCTAGTTCATACTTTCTTCTCTTTTCAGTCCAGCTCTCTGTTGAAAGAGTTAACCTTTACTCTCAGTTCATGTGTGCAACAGGTCAACTTATTGTTGTCAATTATTATAATGTCAGAACTGGGGAGGCGGTGGCTAAATCGGTAGAAAGGCTGCCTGCAGTCGTAATGGATCCAGGAACGAATCCCGGCTAGGCCAGGGAACAGTTTAAAGATTTGAATTTCATAAAAGCAGACTTTACTGATCTGCAAGAAGACCTGCCGACGCGTAAAACCATCCCTGCTAGTACCAGTACATCAGTCCCGTATGAGACAGCCCTATTATGTATACAGTATGTATGTCTAAGTGGTAACATGAGAATGTTTGGGGATGTAGGAAACTTGTTGGGCTTCAGGGGAAGAAATATTACACACACACACACACACACACACACACACACACACACACACACACACACACACACACACACACACACACACACACACACACACACACACACACTTAGCCTTTTCATATATCCCAACATAATATCCTTCACAATGTACTGTATATAAATTTTCATTCCTGTATCTTCAGGTGAGATTATTCAACCAACTGAAGAGTTTTCAAACGATTCTCGAGTCAAAGTTTGTTACTGCATTGTCTAGTTCAGAGGTTTCTCAACCTGTGGGATGCTTCCCTCAAGGGAGACATGAGCATAGTCAAAAGGAGGTGGGAGGACTTTGAGAAAAAATAGTGAGTGACTTGAACCAGTGTGTGTGTGTGTGTGTGTGTGTGTGTGTGTGTGTGTGGTTGTGTGTGTGTGTGTGTGTGTGTGTGTGTGTGTGTGTGTGTGTGTGTGTGTGTGTGTGTGTGTGTGTGTGTGTGTGTGTGTGTGTGTGTGTGTGTGTGTGTGTGTGTGTGTGTGTGTGTGTGTGTGTGTGTGTGTGTGTGTGCATTATGATGAAATATTGATATATATTTGCTATTATTAATCCGTCTCATTCAAGCTTCAAAGCACGGTTTTCTTTGTTCCCAAGTAATACATTGGTTTCTTCCCTTCAGGTCTTTTGCATGGATGCCTTTTTGTTTTTTTCCCTCTCAGTGTGCAATCTTGTCGTTTTGAGAGAAAATAAAAAATACTAGTAAGACAGACCACACCTCAGTTAAAATATACACGTCCCTCTACTTCCCCCCTACCCCAAGAAAATGAGGATAGCGGATTGCAGGAGAAGAACTACTGCAGCCTGTATTCAAATTGGTTAACGTCCACTTAAACCTGCAGCAAACATAATCACTCTGGAATAAGTGTTCAACGTCAAACGATGGCAAGAATTGGGCAGGGGAGTTGTATGCTCGTATATAGACCAAGGCTAGGGAGAGGGTGTGAGGATATTAACCAAAGCTAAAGGCGGTGCGACATGAAAAATGGTGAGAACCACTGGTCTAGTTTATTAGGTGCTAAGAAAAATGCACACCTGGGGCAACAAGACTACTAGTTTTTTTTTTTTTTTTTTTTGCTTCTTATTTTCTTTTGCTAGGTGTTATTCCCGCACTGAAAGTTTTTGGTATGATCATGTGTCAATAGCTGTTTTTCAAAATAGATATGATGCATCATGGAGAAAACTGACTGACGTGCCCTGCATGTGAACAAAATTGAACAGCCGCCATCGTTTCTTCCTGACTGTTCAAATTAGATGCTTTTCTTTGATCTGATGGGCCAGAGAGGAACTTGCTTGACAGATGTAGATGCAGTGGAAATGTAGGCAGGTTTTGTCCCTGACTATAAGTAGTATTTTATCTATTATTGGAGATAAGGAGAGAAGAGATGAGAGCAGAGATAAGAGCTCCTTCACTCCTCTCAAGGGAAGTTTTAGTTATGTTTGTTATGTCTGGGACATTCAATTACTTCTAGTGGCATATATTATTGCATAATTACAAACACAAAAACTGACCTAATCTCTATATCTGCAACTTCGTCATCTAACAAATATGCTATCCAATTCAAGGATCACTGAAGATTATTATAAGAACAAGTGCATTTTGTTCTAACCTGACAAAGATCCCTAACCCGTTTTCCAACATTTGCTCGAAAAGGGACAGGGATTGTTACATGTACTCAATAAACCTCATTTCTACATCATTGCTAAGGCTAATCAAACTTCTTGTAGCTATGATTTAATGTTCAAGGTTTCATGAAAACAAACAGATTATATCTCTTCTATTGTTCGTCCAAATAAGTTTGGTGGAGATTTCTTCCTTCTACAGCCAGTTTCCCACAGCCTTGTGACAGAAGAAGACTGCTTTACATCATTCCTCCAGTACTTCTTCATGACAACCATCATATTCCATTATTAATCTCCTGTTATGGCTCAGCATTCATGATGGTGAAAATGACGATTTCACGTCAGGTTAAAGCGGCTACTTCTGTTACACTCTTTCTTCACTGAAACCACCTATATTCTGTGTGTGTGTGTGTGTGTGTGTGTGTGTGTGTGTGTGTGTGTGTGTGTGTGTGTGTGTGTGTGTAACCACACACATTCCTAGTGACAAGTGTAAATAGGTTTTTGTTGTGCACCTGTGCATCAGTTACTATTGATTGTGAATGTATAAAGGACCTTTCTGCATTTGTGCCCAGAGCAGTTCGTTAGTGGAGAGAAAGGAAGTAGGATTATACTCTTGTAGGTATCAGTACCAAGGAAGGACGATTATATTTTCCGTAGGTTCAGCTGTGACTAGTAAGTGTGTAAGTCCGATTATATTATCTGCTTGTGAAGGTGTGATTAATTATTGTGACAGTGTAAACAATAACGTATTAACTGTTTATGCAGCTATGACTTTGTGTGAGAGTGTAAGCAGCTTGACAAATTATCTAACATTGTGGGAGTGCAAGCAGCAGGTGTTACAGTGTCAACAATATTATATCATTTGTCTTTGCAGCTGTGACTATTTTATGTGAGAGTGTAAGCAATATTATATTGTAAAAGATGTTAAAGTCGTGCTACCAGATGTGGTATATAAATTGGAGAGTACTGGATGCTGCCATCACTATATTATTTTACGAACAATAGATTGCTAACAAAATTTCGATCGTATGGGAAGACGTTGTTAGAGAGTAGTTATCACAATGGTGTAAGAAAATTGTTTGTTCGTTGTTATTCCCTCTCTCACGTCGTCTTCATCTCGATGCTGTTCTATGAATCGTGTCTCTTATGTCAGTGTGAAGAAGTGTTATATCTCTATCCATTACCCTTTCCTTTCTCATTACCCCAGAGTGGGATGCTGATAGAAGACGCTATTAGGGGTTGTTTGATAATGGCAGAGGTTTTACAAGCGATGGATCGTACGTCTATCTCCAGGCGTGGCTTGTTCACTTCCCTCTTCCTTACTCTCTTGGGCATCTGAGGCGGGCTCTAAATTGACCTGCATAATCCCTTAAATCATCTGATTGTGCATACATGAGTTGTGCAGGCATAACTGGGTTGCTGTAACATTATTATCTATCTAAAAGCTATTTCATTATATTACACCGTTATCTTTCTGTGCAGTTATTAATATCAATGGGACTGTTGTTAACATAGTACTTTTGATATCTCTCTGTGCATCTCTGACTAATTAGTATGAAAATGTAAGTAGCATTATTTTTTCTCTCTGTTCAGCTGTGATCTGTGTATCGATGGTACTGGAAAGAGTATGGGCGCCTTCACACACCCAGGTCAGCTGCACAGACCCAGCTATCAGCCGACCCAATAGGAAGAACACAGTACCAACTGCAGTAGTCGTCCTTTTTGCTGTATTCGGCCCATTCTGTGTGGTACGAGGAATATCTTTATAATTTTATATATACGTACTATATACATTCATGGATTCCTTTTTGCTTGGGATAACTGGGAATAAATGTTTACTTTATATTTCATCTTTTCCACTCGCATTTCTCATTTTCCATTCTTGACTTATATTTCTATGCTGCAGCGAGCTTAATTCTTTATTTTCCCGAGTCGATGATTCTCTCAAGGAGGAAAGTAACGGACATGTCCTAAGAAAATCAGATGCAATGGAATACGAGATAATAGTTGTTAGTCCTCTGTGTGGTGCTTGGTGTTTGGCAGCAAATCTGAACTTAGATTTTAGGTTAATTGTGGGTTATTTCTGTAGACTATACAACAGTAGCTTTCTACTTACACTCTTAACGGCTGTTATTCTTCTTTTTGCTATCCATGTCGCCAACTGCTTTACCTTAGTGCCCGCTAACTTTCTGAAGTGATTGACTATATATATACATATATATATATATATATATATATATATATATATATATATATATATATATATATATATATATATTGTTGACCCACTGATGCCCACTCACCCACGCAGAGATGAAAAAACCGCATTTTATTTCCAACACATATTTCGTTTAAGCTAAAATATCAGGGAGTTTCTCGATGCAGTATATATATATATATATATATATATATATATAGTATATCATCAGCCGTTTTAAGTATCCACTGCAGGACCGGTCTATCCCAACCGAAGTGGGGACGATACAGCCAATGTATCTCTACCAAGTGGGTTAGGCTGACTGGTAGAGACTGTATGTAGGGTGCGAATTGTTTGTGAGTGTAATTGTAGTGGCTTTGGATGTGTGTGTAGTCTGTGAACCAAGTGTAATCGGCCCGCTCAAGCTGACTGGTTGCAAGTATACTTTATAGTATGCGACACTGGTTCAACCACAGCACCCCTGATGTCCGCCAAGTAGTACGTGGCCAGGAGAAAGCTCCCAAAGTTTTCTACCCTGGCGGGGAGCGAACGCTCTCTCTCCAGTGTACGAAAATGCACACTTTATATATATATATATATATATATATATATATATATATATATATATATATATATATATATATATATATATATATATATATATATATATATCAGTATGATGACATATTTTATATTTTTTTTTCCTGACCTCTGAACTTTGAGGCCCGAGAAATGCTATTATATCTGTTATTAATGAAAGAAAAAAAAATCCATTATTGCAATCTTTACTCTATGTCAGTAATATACTGCATCGAGAAACTCCCTGACATTTTAGCTTAAACGAAATATGTGTTGGAAATAAAATGCGGTTTTTTCATCTCTGCGTGGGTGAGTGGGCATCAGTGGGTCAACAATATTTATTCAGTGATTATGCCCAACTAGGTAAGGGACTACCTGTTTTTATTTCTACTGATTTCTTTTTTCTTGTTTTTTTTTCTTTTTTTTAAGGATGTGTTTTTGCATTAAGGGAAAAGTATTTAAGAACACATTATTAAGAAAATGCAACCATCTCAGTGGAAAAGTTGCACCGAAATTTCACTAGTTTGGATAACTTGGATTAATTATGTTTAAACGCTGAATGAAACCGCAATAAAAATTTGGTGTAGCTGTGGATAAACTACAATGAAACGAGGGAAGTAGATACCAAATTTCATTTGAATAAGCTGTTAGATAACGGAAATATTGAAATTATTTTGGGGCCTCAGCGTGGTGACTTGCATTATCAGGGGCCTCTCCTATACTAAATAAAATCGTTTCGCAGAAGTAAGAGCGACATCAATATTATTTCCCAGGGCCGGAGGTGCCAGCTGTCGGTCTTTTCTGTTTGGTACGCGGAGCAACATACATCACCTGTGCACTTACATTCTATATTAATGTATTTCTTTAATCGCACATATGATTAAAAGTAGGAGAGTCCTCGTTTATAGTGAAAGGATTATTAAAGACTATGTCTAAGCCCTCCAGTTTAAAATTTTCTCCTAAGCTATGCAAATTAGTCTCGTGAAATCGAGAACATAATGATATTCATCCTCTCTTACAGATGGTGATTGTGGAATGGGTGTTTCCAGTCACGAACACCTCGTCGGACAAGAGCCCACTACGTCAGGCCCTGGGACGCAGCTTCAGATACTCTGTATATCATATGATAGGGTCGATGTTTGTGTACTTCCTGAGTGACTTCATCAAGATTGTGGTGGGAGAGGCTAGACCAAATTTCTGGGATGTGTGTCGACCCAACATTACCCAGGAGCAGTGTCAGCAAATGTGAGCATAAGGGTTTGACTCTAAGCGGCATTGGAAATTTCGTAACACCTTATCATTTGTGATTGATTCTGGACATTTTACCGCAGTATCATCTTCTTTGTTATCGTTGCAAAGTATGTCGATATTAAAGCGATAACATGACCATACATGGAATGTTAAAGTGTGATATTATAGTCAAATAAATCGCAAAGGAAGATGTATTACAAAGCCTTCTACGCCGCTTTGAATTTCACTTTCTTTTTTGAAACACCATTATATTCATTCATCTTGAATTATGAGCAATAATCGGAGATTATCATTAGGCCTATAATATGATGCAAGCCACGAAGAAGTGATATGGAAGGGAAGTAGAGCCGCAAAATTGTCTTATTTTGCCACCGAGCTGTAAACCAAAAATTAACAGTACAATATGTGTTAGTCACGAATATATACACACACACACACACACACACACACACACACACACACATATATATATATATATGTATATATATATATATATATATATATATATATATATATATATATATATATATATATATATATATATATATATATATATATATATATGGTCGTGCAGTGAGGGATACCAACCCCATGCAAGTCACAAATGAGCAAGCCAAGGAGTTTAAGTCTGCGGTAGGGTGGATGCAGATAGCGGAGACATACTGGGAGGGATTAAAGAGGGAACAGAGAGGAATTCCGAGATATATAGAATCCTGGACTACCTCAAAATGAGTGCCGAGTCGGGTTATGTTTGTGCCAGCAAGCCTATAAGTGAGGGATCTAGTAAACAATTTGGTTTTGTCAGCATTGATATTCAACCCACAAGCAGATACTGCTTGGCCGAACTTAAACAGATGTTGAAGAGTGGCGGGGAAAGGGGAGTGGATGCAGACATCATTAGCATAGGCTAGGATCAGAGAGGAGCCATGGATAGGACCTAAAAGACAGAGGAGTCTATTCATGAGAAGACTGAAGAGAAAGGGGCTAAGTACCCCACCCTGAGGTGTGCCAAGATTGAAGGGTTGGTAATTACTGACCACCCCACAGACAGATCCCAAGAGTGGCGATGTGACAGATAGCTTTCCAGCCAGTAGAACAGGCAGCCAAAGACACCCAGGTGGGCAAGTTCATCAAGGATGACGTCACGGTTTGTGACGTCGTATGCATCACTGAGGTCAATGAAGGCTGTGCAAGAGAAGGATATGAGGTGAGTCATTCTGCAGTGCAATGTTGTGTGCTTCAGCCTTGGAGGAAACCTAAGAGATGAGGAGAGAGCTGGTCCTGAAAAAGATCACTGAGCCTTGCTAAAAGAATTCTCTCGAAGACTTGGCATATGGAAGAAGTTAGGGGAATGGGACGGAAATAAAACGAATTAGGCTTAGGGATGGTGCTATGAGTTCAATCTGCAGGGAGACTGCCTTCAGAAAGATTCTGGTTGAACAGTGTAATTAATAGATTGACAGGGACTTGAGTGATGAGTCTTAGTGTGACATAGGTGATCCTGTCATCACCCATGCAGTTGCCGTGCCTTGCAATAGTGCAAGGCACAACACATCGTTGGTGATAGGGTGATCATTGAAGGGAGAGGGCGTGGAGCAAGCCTCTGCAGTGTGTGCCAGCCTGTTTCTGCTAGCAGCCGAGAGGCTAGCCATGATAGGAGGAGGCAGCGATGTCAGTTGTTAGCATATTCCAAGGATTGTGGTGCAGAGGAGGGAAAGGGGACTCAAGTGACTGAACAACTCTGTTAACAAACCATCAAGCCCTAGACCGAGGAGGATGTGTGTTAATATGCTGGAGGAAGTCATGCCAGTATTCCTGGCGAACACTGTTTTAGGTTGCTGCAGGACCTGGCGGCAGTGAAATAGGAGTGGAGGTTGTCAACCGTGTGGCCATCATGGTACACAACCGCTGCTTGCCACACGTCATCTTCACTGTCATGTAGACGGCAATCCCATACCCACTCCCCAGCCTGGCGGGCAGAGGATTTCAGGTGGTTGACTTGCAGCACATAATCATGAATGGCCGGAACTAGGGTAATTATCGAGGTGTAAAGACCAGTTGATGTGGTGAACGAATGACTGGCAAACCAGGTGATCAGCACATTCTTGAAAGTGGGTTGCAACGGAACAGGGATACTACTTTGGCACACTGATGACGATATTGTCATCATCCAAAAAAGTCCCGTAGGCCCACCAATGATGGTATTCTCGTTATTGAAGTAAAATATTCATCAAAAATCCATTTATTGTTCAATTTTCATGGGATATGCCACCTTGCCATAAACCTATCTAACAACTTTACCTCATCATGCTTCCCTCCTCTTTTCTACTCTGATGGTTCTGTAGCTATCTCTTCTACTGATAAGGCAGATCTCTTCGCTCAGACTTTCTCCTCCAATTCCACCTTAGACGATTCCAGTGCTGTTTCTCCATTACTTCCCCCCCTCTGACTTCCTCATGGCCAACATTAAAATTTCTTCAGCTGATGTATTTTCTGCCATCACAGGCCTCAATGCTAACAAGGTATATGGGCCTGATGGAGTCCCTCCTGTTGTTCTCAAGAACTGTGCTTCTGTCCTTACACCCTGCCTAGGCAAACTCTTTCACCTTTGTCTTTCAACTTGTACCTTTCCTTCTTGCTGAAAGTTTGCTCTCATTCATCTGGTCCCAAAGAAGGGTGACCATTCCCAACCCTCTAAACATCGTCCAATCGCTTTAACATCCTGTATCTCAAAAGTTCACGAGTCAATTCTTAGTAAAAAAAAAAATTAAAGCATCTTTCCTATCACAACCTTCTTCTGATCGTCAGTATGGGTTCCGTCAGGGACGCTCCACTGGCGATCTTCTCACCTACCTTTCAGACTCCTGGTCATCCTCCTTTCGGGACTTTGACGAAAGCTTTGCCATTGCACTTGACATTTCAAAGGCTTTCGATCGAGTCTGGCATAAATCTTTAATTTCCAAACTGTCCTCTTACGGTTTCTATCCTCCTATCTGTGCTTTCATCTATAGCTTCCTTTCTGGTCGTTCTATAGCTGCTCTTGTAGACGGCCATCGTTCTTCTAGATCTTTCAACAGTGGTGTTCCTCAGGGCTCTGCCCTATCACCAACTCTCTTCCTTTTATTTATCAATGACCTTCTAAGCTGTACATCTAACCCTATTCACTCATGCGCTGATGATTCTACCCTTCACCTTTCCATTCTGTTCCAGCAACGTCCATCTCAGTATCTACTTCAACAAACAAGGGATAAGGCACACCTAATGTCTGACTTGGCTTGTGTCTCTGACCGGGGTAAAAATAATCTTGTTGTTTTTAATGCATCAAAGACTCAGTTCTTACACCTATCAACCTGACAAAATCAGCCACATGAGTACCCACTAATATTTAATAATATCCAGCTCAATCCTGCATCATCCTTGAACATGCTTGGGATTTCATTCACTCAGGACTTATATTGGAAAGATCATATTACATCTCTTGTAAAATCTCCTTCCAAGAGATTCAGTGTGCTAAGCCAACTCCGTTCCTTCTTTACCCCTGCACAATTGTTGACTTAATACAGGGGTTTTATCCGTCCCTGTGTGGAGTACAACTCTCATGTGTGGGGAGGCTCCCCACATACAGCTCTTCTCAATAGGGTGGAGTCAAAGGCTTTTCATCTCGTTAAGTCTCCTCTTACTGGCTCCCTTCAACCTCTGTGTCTTCACCACACTGTTGCATCTTTATCTCTTTTCTATCTCTGCTTCAATGGTCACTGCTCCTCTGAACTGCCAGCTTGCATTCCTCCACCTCTACGATGGGCACATAGCACCCGTCTAGCAGCAAACTCTCATCCCTTTTCTGTCCAGCTCTCTAATGCAAGAGTGAACCGTTAATCCCAGTCCTTCATTTATGCAACAGGTCAACTCTGGAACTGTCCCCCTCTGTCTGTATTTCCTGTTAGCTATGATCTCCAGTCATTCAAACGCAGTGTGTCCAGGCATCTCAAAATGATCGGATCTTGAATTTGGCTCTCTCTTGTATTTTGTTTTTCTCTTGGAAGGAACAGTTATTGTTAGCCCGTGGCCTTTGGTTCCTTCTTCTTAGCATAAAAAAAAAAAGAGTGCCAATGTCTTCCCATTCTCTCTGTCAGTCAGGTGACTGCCCCAGGATGCCACGCAGCCACCTAGACCAAAGAAAACATCAGTAACTTCCCATCTCTGTTCGTGGTCAGACCCGGCTTACCTCCTCGTCTCTTTACTTGCAGTTTTCTATGAATTTTTCATCATTTTCTATGTCTTACTGTCTCTTATTTGCTGTAAATCTTATCCATGATGGATAGTGACAAAGGAAAGGGGAAATCCATCTTGAAAAAGGAGAAAGGAATGCGTATAAAGGAGAAAGTTTTGAGTGTGTGCCAGAAGTGCAGTAAGAATGAGTGAAACTCACACCAACAAAGTTTGGGGCTGCAGTGAAGGAATGTTTAAAAAGCGATTTGGAAACCTTGACAGTACAGAAAGTGACAGTGATGTTACTAGTGAAGTGGTAGAGAGTGACTCAGTAAGAGAAACAAGTGATATTGACAGTGGCGAGCGTGATATTGGCTAGTGGCGAGCGTGAGGCTGGTGGTGTGAGAGAGAGCGGTGGTGAGGGCAGCAGTGATGGCGGGTCACTACCACCTGATGCCGACCCAGGTGGTCCCTCTACCTCCAGTCAGACTCATGCCACTGTTCCACGTGTCCGTTTCCAACATGTCAGAGCTGCTCGTACCATTCGAGCAGATGATTCAGCCTGGTCAACAGACAACACTGCACCGTTTGTAAAGCTTTTTACTGTGACACCAGGCTTGATTGTTCCAGCACCAGCCATTGCTCTTGGATTGATTCGGCTATACATTACAAGAGATTTGGTGCAATATTTGGTAAACGAAACTAACCTGTATGCAGCACAATCCTTGCACAATGCTTCCAGTCCAAGGAGGACTGAGTGGGATGAAGTGAATGTGAAAGAGATGGCAAAGTTTTGGGGTACAACTATGTTGATGGGAGTTGTGAAAGCCCCAAAGATGACGATATATTGGTAAACAGGTAAAAAGTGGCATGTGCCTGCTGTCAGTGCGTGCATGACTTCGAAGCGATATACTGTAATTGCTAAGTATTTTCACACGTATAACAATAGAGCAATTACTGAAGACACTATTGAGAGACTCATTAGAATTAGAACAGTAATGGAATGCCTGACGAACAAATTCAAGGCCTTCTATATTCCCGAGAAACACTTGTCTCTAGATGAAGGCACAATGGCATGGAGGTGCCATTTAGTTTTCAAGGTTTATAATCCAAATAAACCCGACGAAAATGGAGTAAAGCTGTACATGCTGGCTGAGTCAAAGATGGGTTATGTCTTTGATTTTGATGTGTATGCAGGGACTGTGAAAACAACCATTCAAACAGTGATGGGTTTGATTGCACCACTGAGGAATAAAGGTTATCATTTATTGTATATATGGATAACTTCTACAACTCAGTGGAACAGTGAACAGCTCCTAGAACAAGATGTGTACACCTGTGGTACTCTCAGACTGCAGCGTGATGCACCCAAAGATCTCTTGCTAGAAGCAAAGAAGACCCTGCCAGCTGATACCACCATATTCCGACGGCAGGGCAATGTTCTCATAATTCTAAGGAAAAACAAGCGAGTTATTTCAGTAATAACAACTTGTCATAATGCTGATAAGCAAGAAGTGCAAATAAAACGGAGAGTGAGGAACAGAGATGGAACAACTTCACTGCAACCGGTCACTGAAAAAAAAAAAAAAAAACTATGGTAATCTGTCACTACAATGATCATATAAAAGGAGTTGATCACTTTGATCAAATGGTGAAATATTATCACTCCACACGGAAATGCCCAAAGTGGACAAAGAAAATCACGTTCTACTTTTTGCAAATGGCTATTCATAACGCTCATGTTCTGTGTAAGTACTTTTCAACTGATGCAAAGAAACTGACATTCCTTGAGTTCCATGGACTCATTGATTCACTGATGGACTTTGAGTACACGGACTGGCCCCTCAGAAATAAAGGTATCCCACATGCTGCTGACACAGATGAGCATGGCAGCAGCGCTAGTGGTGAAGTTGCGCCATCACCAGGGCCAGCACCTAGACCGAGGCGGTCACTATCCTCTACTGCACCACGAGATGAAGATTCATCATCTGACTCAGAAGAGTAGGTTGAGACAACACTTACTGGTCCTCCTGGGAAAAGACCTCGTATTGATGAAAAACCAAAACGTCTAAACAAGAATTTGAATACCCTACTTAGCGTGACGAAATATCTGAGGTGTCGTGTTTGCTACAAGTCTAGGAAAAGGGAAGACACCAAGTATAAATGCAAGTCGTGTGATGTGGCTTTGTGCACTATACCTTGCCACGGCTTGTACCACCGAAAGAAGATATACTGCATGGTGAAGCACTAATGCTTCCCCACCATCCCCTTCACCTAACACCTGCTGAGCATCTTCAGGAAGTTTATTATACTAGAGCGGGTGAAGGGGTTATACTGATCCTCAGCTCGTGGTCTACAAACGTCAGTGGGCGGTAAGTATTAATATAATAACTGTAATCGATTATTTTTATTAGGTATGCATGCAGTATACCGTATACTTATCTTTTTGCTGTTTGTACTGTTAGTAACAGTGATGTTCATATTTTGACACTCTTGAATGCGTATAATACTACAGAAAAAACTCGTACAAACAGTTAGAGACTAAAATGAATGAAATAGCACATACAGTAAAATATCTTCAGAAACACAATAATATACGAGTGGACAGTGTGATGTTGGAGTGCACCTGGCCTTCCTTACACTTTTTTTTTTTTTTTTTTTCGGGAGAGTAATAGTGCTGTTGGTTGTTTGATCATTATTTTATACATATATTATTGTAGGACAAACATTTGCTTACAAATGAAGAGTAAAATGAATAAAATAGCACAAAATAACGTCGAACATAAAGAAAGAGTATAAACATTTGTGTTAGCTGCCTATGTTGTTTTGGTCATTGTACTTTCCCTTACCTGTATAGTATTGGTAATGCTTATATTCTCTTCAACCTTATATGCATATATCCTTATAGAAAAATCAATTGTGAGCAATTTAAGAACAAACTGAATAATATAGAGTAAAAAAAAAAAAGTCAGAAATAAGAAAATAGTATAAACATGTGTGAGTAACAACGTGTGGCCTGGCAATGCCCAGCCAATAGACGAGTTTCCGGTCAAAATTTTTTTGAAGTTAGACACTTGAATGGGTAAAAAATTTGCAGAAAATAACTATGTCAACCATTATTTCCCCCCAGAATGTGCAGAAACATGAAAAAATAATAGATAAAGTAGCCGAAAAATCACGTGACTGAAACGGCGTCTGATTGGTCGTGACGTCACTACTCACACTGAGGCAGCATAGTCTGCTTTGTTTACGTTTAGCCAGCATACATTGTGCTTATTTCTGACCTCTAAGAATGTCCAGTGACAAGAGGAATAATTGCTGATGTTTCGTTCCAATGTGTAAGTGCACTGACAAAAGCACAGTAGGGAAATCATTCTTATGTATACTAGCCAATAACAATAACCGAAAGCAGTGGTGGCTGGCTGCTCGTCAGAAGTTCCCAGTGCTGGAATGCAGTCTTTACTGTTGTGAAAATATTATATTCTTCACCATATAGGTTCATACACACCTAATTATCTGAAATTCGGTCTAAAAACTATGCTTAAATTAAGTATTAATAGAATATTAGGAGTCATAGCGGAAACGTGCTAAGGTTAGCGGGTATTTCTACTTTAGATCGCCAACACGCCTTGGCAGACTTCTATTTTGCACAGATACTGATTTAAAGTGCAAATAAATGCATTTGTATGTTAAATTAATATTTATACAAAGCAGAAGTCTGTCGAGGCAAGCTGTTGAGCTAAAGGAGAAACACTTCCGCTAATTTCAGCACATTTTCGCTGTGAATCCGGATTTTTTAAAAGGTAAAATTAAATGCAAAACTTTGACAGGATTTCGGATAATTAGATGAGTATGAACCTCTATGGTGATAAAATCTATAACACTTACCAATTAAAAAGTGCCAATTCGGTGTTGACCGCCGATTCGGTAATTCGTCACACTTCCCTGAAGGTACACCCACAAAAAAAATATTCGTTACCCTTGTGGTGTGATTCAATATGACATAAGGACCAAGGGTTCTGAACTATTACCAGTACCAAATGAACACAGTTTCACTTTTACAAAGCATTTCAGATATCGTCGCACCCAGAGGTAACGATAATTTTTTTGGTGGGTGACTTTACAATCAAGTTCAGAGTCCCTGAAACTGTTTTTTTCGGAAAACCAATAATGAAGAGGTCAAATATTAAATATTCATGAGCATAATACCATAATAAACTCATACAACTGATACTGTACGTCATACATTTAACACTTTCCACCTCATGAGGTACGAGCACCGCTCGGGAATGGTGTAGCTGTAAGCTACTTCTGGTTGATTTCACCACAATTTACTTACCTAACAGCTACCATCCACTTACACCATGAAAAGTATTCCCTCATAACATACTTGAAGGGGGTAGTTTGCAGCTATGGTGGCCATGTAGGTACAATGTTTATCTCTGTTACTGGTAAAGTATTATGTGATGGATTGGAGCATCGTCTGCAGTATGAATGCTGACGTCATCGCCAACATGGCGGCTGCTACCCTCCAGCCGCAAAGAATTAAAGTTATCATGTCTTGTTCAGTGCAAATGATAAATTAAATTAGAAGATACATATACCGTAAGTTTTTAAGTGCATGGGAGAGTGCACTGGCCATGTTTACCCAGAACCCGCAACACGTCTATTCTGGAGTGGCGCAGGCCGAGTGCACCGGCAGCGCCAGTGTTAAATTTTTTCCTGACATGGCGGTGCTGAGAGTGTAGGATGCGAATGGAGTAAGTGGCAAGGATGGCATTATGGTCGGAAATAAGAGTATGGACATTGTCAACTGTGACATGTTGTACTACGGTGCTACCTAGGACAAGATCGAGATAGCCTCCCCCAACATGAATGGGATTAGGAGTGGGCAAAGAATGCATATGATAGTTATTGGCAAAGTCATGGAGATGATGACCAGCACGAAAAACAAGAGAACGGGCATGTGACTGATGGGAGGCATGAAAATCACTCAGGTAAAAAATAAGTGAGGAATGGCAGGTAGGTAAAGTGGTGGAGTCACCCCCAGGTTGACTGAGATAGACGTTACATATATACAAAGAGGCATCGTTGACAGTGAGGTAAAGTAAGTGAAAGAGGAATAAGCGAGAAGAGGCAGGTGGTGTGGCAGTGAGAGTGTGAGGACTAGAGTGACGAATGGATGTAACCCGGCCTTGGCCAGAATGGATTTGATAACAGTGGTATCACTGAAGCCTGGGTGGAGGTCTGGGCCGACGAGAGTGAGGGAAAGCCTCCTGAAGGCAGTTAAGAGCAGGGTGATGAGACAAAGCATAATGAGAAAGGTTAGCCAGGCAGCAGTGGACGCTTTGTATGTTCCAAGTTAACATTTTGTATTGTCTGAGTTTGAGAGCCATTAGGACAAGAGGGGGGACAGAGACTTGTAATGAGAGGGTTGGGGAATGGATGGTTGGGGAAATGGGGGAAGGGAAAAGGAACATGGGTGGGGAGGTAGTAGAATTGGGCGTCTCATATGTGTGGTTACCGTCAGAGAGGGAGGTAGGGGGAGGGTGGAGGAAGGGAGAGGGTGGCAATGAGGCAAGGATGTATGGGGGGAAAGAAGAGGGTAAGGAAATACAAACAGGGGAGTCTTGTGTGAAAGGAAGAGGCTGGGACACATATATATATTTTTTTTTTATGCAAGAAGGAACCAAAGGCTAGGAGCCCGCAAACAATTCCCTCCAAGAAAAAAACATCAACAATACAAAAGAGAGCCAAATTCAAGAGCTGTTCATTTCGAGATGTCCGGACACACTGTGTTTCAAAGACTGGAGATCATAGAAAGTAGGAAATACAGACAAAGGGAGACAGTTCCAGAGTTGACCTGTTGCATAAATGAAGGACTGGGAGTAACGGTTAACTCTTGCATTAGAGAGCTGGACAGAAAAGGGATGAGAGTTTGTTACTAGACGGGCGCTACACGCCCGTTATAGAGGTGGAGGGATACAAGATGGCAGTTTGGAGGAGCATTGACCATTGAAGTAGCGATATAAAAGAGATAAAGAAGCAACAGTGCGACGAAGAGACAAAGGTTGAAGGGAGTCAGTAAGAGGAGGAGAGTTAATGAGACAAAAAGCCTTTGACTCCATGCTATTGAGAAGAGCTATATGTGGGGAGCCTCCCCACACATGAGAGTTGTACTCTACACAGGGGCGAATACAACCCGTGTATAAAGTCAACAACAGTGCAAGGGTAAAGGAGGTATGGAGTCGGCTTAGCACATCTAATCTCTTGGAAGCTGATTTTACAAGGATCTTTCCAAGATAAATCCCGAGTGAATGAAACCCCAAGGATGTTCAAGGATGATGCAGGATTGAGCTGGATATTATTAAACATTAGTGGGTACTCCTATGGAAGATTTTGTCGGGTTGAAAGGTGCAAAAACTGAGTCTTTGATGCATTAAAAACAACAAGATTATTTTTACCCCAGTCAGAGATACGAGCAGGGTCAGACATTAGGTGTACCATAGCCTCATCACTTGTTTGTTGAAGTAACTGCTGGGAAGGATATTGCAGGAACCGAATGGAAAGGTGAAGGGTGGAATCATCAGCGTACGAGTGGATAGGGTTAGCTGTACAGCTTAGAAAATTATTGATGAATAAAAGGAAGAGAGTTGGTGATAGGACAGAGCCCTGAGGAACACCACTGTTGATAGATCTAGGAGAAGAACGATGGCCGTCTACAAGAGCAGCTATAGAATGACCAGAAAGGAAGCTGTAGGTGAAGGCACAGATAGGAGGATAGACACCGTAAGAGGGCAGTTTGGAAATTAAAGATTTATGCCAAACTCGATTGAAAGCCTTTGAGATGTCAAGTGCGATGGCAAAGCTTTCGCCAAAGTCCTGAAAGAAGGTGACCAGGAGTCTGAAAGGTAGGCGAGAAGATCGCCAGTGGAGCGTCCCTGACGGAACCTATGCTGACGATCAGAAAGAAGGTTGTGATAGGAAAGATGTTTTAAAATTTTTCTGTTAAGTATAGACTCGAAACTTTTGAGACACAGGACGTTAAAGCAATTGGACGATAGTTAGAGGGTTGGGAATGGTCACCCTTCTTTGGGACTGGCCGAATCAGAGCAAATTTCCAGCAAGAAGAAAAGGTACATGTTGAAAGACAAAGGCGAAAGAGTTTATCTGGGCAGGGTGTAAGCACAGAAGCACAGTTCTTGAGGACAACAGGAGGGACCCCATCAGGCCCATATGCCTTGTTAGTACTGAGGCCAGTGATGGCAGAAAATACATCAGCTGAAGACATTTTAATGTCAGCCATGAGGAAGTCAGAGGGAGGAAGTGAGCACCGAAATAGTCTAAGGTGGAATTGGAGGAGAAAGTCTGAGTGCAGAGATCTGCTTTATCAGTAGAAGAAATAGCTACAGAGCCAACAGAGTAGAAGAGAGGAGGGAAGGATGATGAGGTAAAGTTATTAGAATGGTTTTTGGCAAGGTGCCAGAAGGAGTGGGAAGAATTCGAGTTGGAGAGTTGAGAGCATTTAGTACAGATGAAAATATTTTTAGCAGAGCGGAGAACAAACTTAGCATGATTCCGGGCAGACACATAAAAAAGATGTGATTCAGGGGTGGGTTGTCTCTGGTACCTTTTATAGGCCCTCTTCTTGTTGCGGACAGCATTAGAACAAGCGTGATTAAACCAAGGCCTTCTTGCATTAGTCAAAAGATATGAGAAAGGAATATATGCTTACATGCTCGAAATAACCTCCGTAATGCACAAGGCACACTCAGATTGCTCTCAGCCATGGAAGCAATAATTATTCCAGGGAAAATCAAAGAAGTACTTCCTGAAGGCCTCCCAATCGGCAGCTCCAAAGTGCCACAGTTGACATTTCTTTGGAGGGTCCGCAGGCCGTACCGGAGCGATAGGACAGGTTAAGGTAATAAGGTTGAGGGACAAGGCTGGGTTGTGCTGAGCTGGGAGGGAGGGAAGGAGCAGGGATAACAGCAAGGGTGGGAGTTGGCTTGTGGGAACTGTTAGGTAGGCAGAGAAAGAATATTAAGGTGAGAGAGTACGTGCAAAAGGAGAGTGCGTAGTTCACCCTACTGTTGTTGCAGGAGTTGTAGTTGATCACCTGATGGGTGGGGCAGGAGGTGAGGGAGGGAGGGGTGAGCAGCTTGTTGTGGGGCACACGGAGGGGCACAGGCTGAGTGGGGAGGGGAGGAGGGAGGCATGACGTAGAACGAGCGGAGGGAGGGTGTATCTATCGGCTGATTGGCAGGAGCAAAGGTGGCGAGGAGGACAGGGGCAAGGCGGGCTGAGTGACAACTTGGGCAGTCCAGGTGCCACACAGATACGCCCTCGCACCCAAACTGGGGGCACCAGAACTTTGGTGAATGTAGCAGATGAGGGTGGGCAGCCATGGGATCAGTGGGGGCTGGTTGTGTACGTTGTAGGGACAGTTCCGGGAACTCAGGTGAGTGGAGGTCAGGTGCACAGGGATTGGGAGAGTGAATGGTGGTGGAGTGCCTGACAGGGCAAGTTGTGGTTGAATGGGGGACACTGCACGGACCACACTGTTCTTAAGACCAGAGGTAGCGTGAGATGTGACTGAACTCATAACAGTGATAACGCAACGGTTGTGAAGGCGTGGCTCCTACGAGAGTACAAAGTGGAAGGAGTAGATCATAGCGGAATTCGGGAAGGGGGGAGGAGTCCTCTCCTTCCCAAACAATAATGGCAACCTTTACAGGTTAGTCTAAAGAGTTGTACAGGAGACATGCCCACTTGACACCTATGTTGCATAGGACTGCAACAGAACAGTCATCTCCCAGGCATTTAACTAAGTACTCAAAGAGTTTGCATGCTCGAAGAAGTACATCCTGAAGTACAAATTTGTTGCCATAAAGCCCCTCAGTTGTCAGAGTTTGGATGAGATCAAGATAATTCCTGTCAACGTAGATGTTAGAAAGTGCAGGAGACATAAGGTAAACAACTTCAGGGTGTTGAGTGATGAGGTGGTGAGTGGAAGCATGGAGGCACCAGGCATCACGAACAGCAGTTGCGCATGTGGAGGGAAATGCTAGGCGCACATATCTGTCTTGTGTTATGACAGGAGGGAGCTGGGGCCGGGGAGGAGGTGTGGATCCACATGAGGGGTGCTAGTGATGAGGAAAGAGGCAGTCATCAGTGTTGGAGGGGCGTGAATTTATGGGAGAGTGTCGTTCTGGGTGGTTGGCACTCGGCGCCGAGAGATCTTCTCTGTCAGTTTTGGCTACGCCCATCATGGCCCTGAACACCGTAATCATGTCACCCCTCTCTCTTCTTTCTTCTAAGGAAGGCAGACCCAGCTTTTCTAGTTTTTCTTTGTACAATAGATCTGCCAGGCTGGGGAACATCTTGGATGCTGCTCTTTGTATTCTCTCGATCGTGTTTATATCATTTTATGTGGGGACCACACCATTGCCGCATATTCTAACCTGGAGCAGATCAGAGCCACTATCAATTTTTTCATCATCTCCTCATCCATGTATTGGAATGCCACTCTTATGTTTGCCAAGTGCTTATATGTCTCTCATACAATCTTGAAAATGTGTTTTTCGGGTGACAAATTATCCTGGACCAACACTCCCAAGTCCTTCTTTTCTCTCGCTCTTGTGACTGGTTCCTTTCCCAGCGAGTAATTCAGTGACGGCCTCTTGGTACTTTTACCCATTTCCAGTACTTTGCTTCTTTTTGCATTGAATTTCACTTCCCATACCCGATTCCAATCGTAAATCCTGTCCAGATGTTTCTGTAGCATTTTACGATCCTCTTCAACTTCTACTCTCCTCATGATGTTTGCATCATATGCAAACAGACTTGCATAACTGTTCATTCCGTCCTCCATATCGTTTATGTAAATCAGGAACATTACAGGTACCAGCACCGAGCTCTGCAGGACTTCACTTGTTAATTGCCTCCATCATGACATCCTGTCCTTGAATACCGTCCTGATCTGTTGGTCTCTCATGAAGTCTCGTATCCACTCCAAGAGGTTCCTTTTCTGTCCTCCTATGTGCTCCAATTTCTACATTAGTCACTTATAAGGTACCTTGTCAAAGGCTTTCTCCAGATCTAAGTACACGCAGTACATGGAACTATCTCTCTCCTGTAGCATGCCAATCGCCCTTGAGTAGAAGCACACCAAATTAGAGACACACGACCTTCCATTTCTGAATCCAGGCTGACTTTCTGCCAAAATCTCAGTCTCCTCCAGACATTTCATCCACTTGTCTTTCAAGATTCTTTCACAATTTCGCAACCATGCTATAACTGGTATCGCGACGGCACTGTAACTTTGCAGGTAAGAGAAACATTCTTTGGCGTCTCCAGTGTAATTTTTGGGCCTACTTCTTTGGAATATATCATTTTTTCATATTGCTAGATCTGTAAAGTGGGGTAAGCCCAAGAAACTACTATTTATTTGTGGTTAAATGTGCATAAAACAAAGTGGTAAACAATAAATACCACTCCTCGCCTACGGAATGACTGTGCCACAGGTGGATGTGAATTTCATCTCGAAAATATATGTGCAGAGGGTATTGCTTAAGAAGTCAAAACAGCATTTCGAAGGCTTGAATGATTCGTGGTTAATTATTTGATTGGTCCATTTAAATGGTGGATGCTGTTCTACTGACGGCATAAGTTTTTTTTCTTGTTCGTAATAGACTTCCTCTTTTAGGAAGGCATTAGAGCTGGCATGATGACGTTGATGATGATGATGATGATGATGATCATGATGTATATAACTGGGATTTGATGGGATATTATTGTTTCCTTTGGTCAAGCACTAAACTTTAGGTTGTGCCCGCCTGTAATAGCTTAAAAGTAGGGATCTCTTGTTGTCAGTGACATTTTGAGCTCTACCATCGGAGAATGTGAGCTCAGCTTAATTCCTGTGGTGTTTTAGAAACACTTGTCCCACGAATATTCCTGACCAAGTTGTTATTGCTGTTTGTCCAGGCTCACATGAACGTGAACCAGGAGGACTGCAGGCTGAAGTTTCTCTTTTCCTGCATTTCATCGGTTTAGCTACTTGTACCTTTAGGATTTAGTATAAGTCAGTGATTTGTGTGTCAGGTTATTAGTTTTAAGGTTTTTACATTTGGTATATATTTTTTATTTTCTGATCAATAGTTTAAGGTCTATATATAAAAACAAAATAAAAATTAAAAATTATATATATATATATATATATATATATATATGTACGTGTGTATGTATTTATGCATGGAGGAGCGTGTGTGTGTGTGTGTGTGTATATATATATATATATATATATATATATATATATATATATATATATATATATTTATGTATGTACGTGTGTATGTATTTATGCATGGAGGAGCGTGTGTGTGTGTGTGTGTGTGTATATATATATATATATATATATATATATATATATATATATATATATATATATATATATATACCTAAGCTTCTTCCCCAAGGAAAGGGAGGTAGCCGAGACAGGACGACATACTCCCCAAACTCATCCATTCAAACACATTCATTCGCATCTTAGCCCCCCCTGTGGCGGGGGGGACACAACCTGGCCGCACTAGGGGGTGGTACTACTACTCTGCGGCCAGGTTTTGTTAGGAAGAATACTGCCACCGTATTCCCTGCGTGTCGTAAAAGGCGACTAAAAGGGGCGGGGTGAGGGGACTAGGGACCCCCTCCTCTGTTTTTTAGTTCCTAAAAAGAGACAGGCCAGAGAAAGGGATGGGGGATGGAGTTATCCCCGTACCCTGAAGATTGGGTCTATGAATGTGCGTGGATGTAGTACGATTGAGGCTAAAAGGGAGGAGATTGGGAGAATGTTTGTGAGAAGAAAGTTGGATGTGTTAGCTTTGAGTGAAACGAAGAAGAAAGGGAAGGGGGAAATCTATGTTTGGAAGTGTGAATGGAAGATTGTCAGGTGTTGATAGAGGAAGGGCAAGAGAAGGTGTGGCCTTGTTAGTGAGTCCGGAAGTACATCAATGTGTGATTGAATGGAAGGAGGTGTCATCGAGACTGATGTGGGTGAAAGCGAAATTTGAACGTGAGTTGTGGGTGTTTGTGAGTGCATATGGGCCTGGTAGTGAAAGGGATGAACAAGAGAGGAAGTCTTTCTGGAATGATGTTGATGAGTGTCTGCAGAGTTTTGGAGCGAATGTGAATGTGGTAATGATGGGAGATCTGAATGCTAGAGTGGGAATGTAGCAGTTGAAGGCGTAGTTGGTATGCATGGTGTGCCTGGAAGAAATGAAAATGGGGAACAAATGATAGCGATGTGTGTTGAGCGAGAGATGGTGATTGGGAATACGCTGTTTGAGAAGAAAGATATTTATAAGTATACATGGGTGAGACAGGAGGGTGGAAGGGTTGTTGATAGAGCTTTGATGGACTATGTGGTTGTGTCTAGGAATGTAATAGGAAGATTGTTGGATGTGAGAGTTCTGAGAGGGTGGAGGTATGTCTGACCACTACCTGGTGGAGGGAAAGTTAAGAGTAGGTAAGAGATGGGTGAGAGCTAGGAGGGTTAGGTGTGGCAGGGAGGTTTTGAAAGTGAGTGAGTTGGATAAAAGAGAGAAAAAGATAGAGTATCAGGAGAAATTGAAAGATGAGTGGAACGCAGTGAAAGATCGGGAAAATGGCAGCGTGGAGGAGGAATGGCAGTTGTTTAAGAGTGCTGTGGTGGGGCATGCAGAAGAGGTGTGTGGTGTGAGACGTGTGGGTGGTGGTGTAAGAAAAGGAAGTGAATGGTGGTGCGAGGAAGTAAGTATGGCTGTGGCTGAGAAGAGACGTGCATATGAAGTGTGGCTGCAGAGGAAGGATGAGATGTCATATGAAAGGTATAAGGAAAAGAGGAATAGGGCGAGAAGGGCTGTGCGTGATGCTAAAGTGGCAGCAGATGAGAGGTGGGGTAGGCGGCTGACAGAGAATTTTCAACAGAATAAGAAAATGTTTTGGAAGGAGGTGAAAAGGGTGCGAAAGGGAGAGACTTGGAAGGAAGAACGAGTAAAATCAGAGGATGGAAGGATGTTAATTGAAATGGATGCAGTAAGGAAGAGATGGGCAGAGTATTTTGAAAGATTGTTAAATGTAGAGGAGGAAAGGGTGGCTGAGATTGTGGAGGATGGAAGGGTGCAAGGAATACATGTGTTGGGAGAGTTAAATGATTCTTTGATCACAAAGGAGGAAGTGGAGAAGGCAGTAAAGGAGATGAAAACAGGGAAAGCTGCAGGTATGGATGGGTGTGCTGTGGAATGCCTGAAGGGTGGTGGAGTGACTATTGTTGACTGGTTAGTAAGATTGTTGAATGTGTGCTTTGAGAAAGGTATGGTGCCAATTGACTAGGCAAGTGCTTGTGTGGTCCCGTTGTATAAAGGCAAGGGTGATAAGTATGAATGTACTAGCTTTAGGGGTATAAGTCTGTTGAATGTTGTAGGTAAGGTGTATGGTAGAGTGTTAATTATGAGAGTTAGAGAGGGTACAGAGGGAGTGATTGGTGATGAGCAGTGTGGCTTTAGGAGAGGGAGGGGATGCGTTGATCAGGTGTTTGCTGTGAGACAAGTGTGTGAAAAGTATTTAGCGAAAGGCAAGGATGTGTTTTGGGCATTTATGGATTTAGAGAAAGCGTATGATAGAATTGATAGGGAGGCTTTGTGGACTGTTTTAAGATTGTATGGACTTGATGGTAGGTTACTAAAAGGGTGAAAAGTTTTTATGTAAATAGTAGAGCGTGTGTAAGAGTGGGAAATGCTGTGAGTGATTGGTTTCCTGTGAGAGTGGGGCTGCGACAGGGATGTGTGATGTCGCCTTGGTTGTTTAATATTTACATGGATGGTGTTGTAAGGGAGGTGAATGCAAGAGTTTTAGGTGGAGGTCTGAGTCTGGTGAATGTTGATGGTGGAGAGTGGAATCTGAAGCAGCTGCTGTTTGCAGATGATACTGCACTGGTGACTGATTCAGAGGAAAGATTGAGACAGTTGGTAGAGGAGTTTGGAAGGGTGTGTGAAAGGAGGAAATTGAAAGTAAATGAGAATACGAGTAAAGTGATGAAGTGTACGAGGTTGATAGATGGTAGGGGGATGAATATAGTTTTGAATGGTGAGTTGCTTGAGGAGGTAGATTGTTTTAAATATCTAGGGTCACATGTTGCTGTGGATAGAAGAATAGATGCAGAAGTGAAGTTTAGAATAAATGAAGTAGGAAAGGTGCTGGGAGGAATGAAAAAAGTGTTTAAATGTCGTTCGCTTAGATTGGATGTAAAGAGAAGGCTGTATGAGGGTGTTGTGGTACCGACTGCGTTACATGGGGCTGAAACATGGAATATGGGTGTAGCAGAGAGGAAAAGTTTGATTGTAAAGGAGATGAGGTGTCTGAGGAGTGTGTGTGGAGTGACGCGTATGGATCGGGTGCGAAATGATGAAGTGCGAAGGAGAACTGGAGTTGTTCGGGAGATGGCTGGTAGAGTTGAGCAGAGGGTGTTGCGATGGTTTGGGCATATGGAGAGAATGGATAATGAGCGATTGGTGAAAAAGATAACTAGATCTGATGTGAGAGGTGTAAGGCTGAGAGGAAGACCACGAATAGGATGGATGGACAGTGTGAAGAGAGCGTTGGATGCGAGAGGGATGTCTGTTGAGCAAGGAAGAGTGGCTGTGCGTGACAGAAATAAATGGAGAGAAATTGTGAATGAATAAGTGATGACGCAGCCCTGAGGGGATATTCTCCCGCATTTGGTCTGATCAGCTAGTCAGGTCAGGTGCGGGTAAGGGGATGGGTCTGTTATGATGTGGCAGGGGTAAACCAGTTCTGCTGTCGGGCCCTGGTGCGGATGTCACTGATCGCATTGCACAGTTGACCCTTGTGCGGTGTGGTGCGGTGAGGATCTGTCCGTTCTCCCCTTTGGGGCTAAGATGCGAATGAATATATATATATATATATATATATATATATATATATATATATATATATATATATATATATATACATATATATATATATATATATATATATATATATATATATATATATATATATCTATATATATATATATATATATATATATATATATATATATATATATATATATATATATATATATATATATATATATATATATATATATATATATATATATTGCCAGACGCCTCAATCCCGTTTGGGGTAGCCACAAACAATTCGCCTCCACGGCGCCCTCTCCCCCGTCATTTCACTGCCCTGCTCCCAACTCACACACCCCTCTCTCATATACCTCTCCACCCCATCCCTCCATCTCATCCTTGGCCGCCCCCTCCCTCGTCCCCCCGCCACCGCACACACCGACACACTCTTCGTCAGTCTTTCACCCTCCATCCTCTCCACACACACACACACACACACACACACACACACACACAAATATATATATATATATATATATATAAAGTGTATATATATATATATCTCTATATATATCTATATATATATACTGGTATATTGCCTTAATGACCAGCGGCTTCGGCTCCAATGGTTGATAGTCGAAAAAAATAAATAAATAATAAGCATTTCATCATCCTTCTCCAGTGGACAGGAAGGAAGCTAATTGACGTTTTCATAAATGGCCAGTGAAGCTAGCAAGTTATATCGGTGCCAGCACGGGAAGGCAACCCTCTTCAGCTAGTGTCATAACCATGTGGGGCCTCCCAGCCAGACCCTTGCTCCCAGCCCCCATTTGAAATGTCATATTATTTAACGTGTGCACACTGCAGAGCAATGGGCCTCCTCAGAATAGGACTTGCCCCCACCTTTTCCCGCCCACCTCCTATTTGCGGATTGGCTACGCTACTGTCTTAGCACTTGCTGGCCAAGAATAAATAGTATTCTCAACTCGCGCCTGGGTACATTGCACAGTTTTTTAGAGCAAGATACCATACCATAACGAGTGTGTGTGTGTGTGTGTGTGTGTGTGTGTGTGTGTGTGTGTGTGTGTGTGTGTGTGTGTGTGTGTGTGTGTGTGTGTGTGTGTTCTTACCTGAATGTATTATTACAGGATTAAGTCAAGCTCGTATTGTCCCTTTCTTTAAGCTCTATGTCTATCATATCCTTAAATTTGTGCATGGCGTGGTGTTGACACACACAGTTTCATTTGGTTTTGGTAGTGCATTCCACTGGTCAATTGCTCTATTAGGGAAACTATACGTTTGTTTATTATTGTCGCACATCATTTTGTATAATGTTTTCCTATGCCCTCTTAATGACGAATCGCCATTATACCGTGATTTAGATGATGAGCGAGGTAAAAGTCAGTATAAGTAAAACTGAATAACTTTAAACATATCCAGTATTTCAATATCTTCATATCTTTTGAAAATCTTGCGATGATAAAAAAAAAGAAAGGCTTTTTTTTACAACAAATTTTCATTTATTTCCTTCAATCAGCATTATATATAAAAATAATGCATTAAATTTAATAGAATTCAAGAATATTCACCACATGTAGTTTTAACATTTTTCTTTGTGCGTATACATATATATATATAGAATAAAAGGCATTGTGGATTTAATTTTAAAAATGTTAGGGGAATGTATTTTTTTTTTTTTTTTTAGCTGGGCTCCACCCCTTCTGAAAGTATGTGCACGTCACTGCTATGGAGTCATGAAATTTTCACATAGTTATGAGTCTTAAAGTGAACTGGTGCCTTTTAATAGGTACAATGCTGTCTTAGGTAGTTTTATATATATATATATATATATATATATATATATATATATATATATATATATATATATTGTTACATAGCCTATGATTTCATCATCCTTTGTGTAATTTTAACGCACAGTATGCTGCATGTTTGATCACGAGCGTGTTCTGCCTCAGTCCCCCCCTTCTACCGTTATAGTAGAGTAAGTCGTTCTCTCTGTTATTCAGAGCGGGATTTTCAGCTCTTTGTCCCCATGGCTTCATTTGCGCGTCCTTCTTACAAGTTGTATCAAGCTCTCCTGGCCCCTATATAATGAGCTCAGTCTCTGCATCATGGCCACTTAGATCTGCTCCTCATTTTGTTCACATCTCTGTCCTCCCATGTACAGATATTATTATTGTGAGTGCTCAAGAAATCTCCAAACACCTAGCAGCTGTGTGTAATTTGAGTATAAGTGTTGTTGCATTTTTTCTTGTACTGTGTGGCATGGGGTTGATTCTTGGGCCTAGTGAGGTTTTTGATTAATTTTGGGTTTTATGTCAGTCATTTTTGATAATAGTTTGTATCTGTAATAATTTATCTGGCATTCACTGAGTGTTATCTGGTATCTCATTTTATCAGGGCTGACTTAGATAAATTTACTCTTGCTAATTTCGTGTTAATAGAGGCTATTGCAGTTAACCATATATTTAACCTGTTTATTTGCCATTACATTATCCTTATGAGTCCTGAATGTTTTGTTGTTAGTTTGAGCATTAAACTTTAACTTGTAATTTTACCTAACTCTTTTGTTTTGAACCTGGAACTTTACGGGACAGTAGTGACTCTTAGTATTCACACTTAAAGTGTACGTTATCTTTCTCTGTTCCGTAACATAAATTTGGCGACCTCTTATCAGGATATTCAGGATATTATCATAAGGATATTGCTTGATATTTTGTGACTGTTACTTATTAATTATGTCTACTATTACTACACTTGATGAAGCCAAAGATTTTTTGTCAAATGTGCAAACAGTGTGTGATATAGAAAACAGAACAAAGAATGAACTTAAGCTCGTTGCTCAACAATTGGGAATTGCTGTTCGCTCTCATCATTCTAAAGATCAAATTGTTGACATGATTAATGAAAGCTTGTTTAATGTAACTCCTCCAGATGAGCAAACGCAGATTGAATTAGCTAAGTTACAGCTAGACCTGCAGGAGGCTAAGGCTAAGGAGGCGGAGGCTCGTGTTAATGAGGCAAATGCTCGTATTCAAGAGGCACACGTACAGGCTCAGGCACAAATTGAACTTGCCAGGATTCAGGCAGACCATGAGTATCGCATGAAACAAGGTGGAACTGGATCATCTAGCTCTGATGATTTTGATGTGGCTAAAAATGTTAAACTTGTCCCTCCTTTTAATGAATCTGATTTAACAAAGTATTTTCAGTTGTTTGAGAGGGTAGCTACAGGTTTTAGTTGGCCCAAGGAGTATTGGCCAGTACTTCTTCAAACTGTTCTCACCGGTAAAGCTCAAGTAACTTATGCATCTTTGCCTCAGGATCAGTCTGATAATTATGATGTAGTTAAGAGCTTGATTCTTAAGGCCTATGAGCTTGTTCCTGAAGCCTATAGAGTAAAATTTAGGACAACTTACAAGCAAGATAAGCAATCCCATGTTGAGTATGCAAAAATCAAAGAAGATCTGTTAGAGCAGTGGTTAAATTCTAAGAATGTGGATTCTGATTTTGGTAAATTTAAGCAGATGATTTTGCTGGAGGATTTCAAAAGGTGTATTTATAAAGATGTAAGCCTATATCTTGATGAGAAAAGAGTAGATAATTTGTCTGATGCTGCAGTTTTAGCTGATGAATATGTTCTCACTCACAAGAGATATTCTAAAGAAAAAGGGAAAGCTGAGAGTAAGTACGTTGCCTCTACTCAGAGTACAGGTAACAAGAAAGAGAATAAAGATGATGTTTCTCAGGAAGTAAATACCAGCTTCACCTCTAGATTTCAGAAAAGTAAATGTACTTATTGTAGTAAGCTTGGTCATACTACGGAGAAATGTTTCAGGAGACAGCGTGATGTGAACAAAAAGGAGTCTTTAAATATTCAGTCAATTGGTCTAGTGTCCACTCTTGAGAGTTCCCAGAATTCTTTAACTGAGTTAACTGAACCTGCTTTGAGGGGTAACTTAAATTCTCATGATGGAGCTTCTCTTTTGAGCAGTAACGTGGGTGACACTCTCAAGAGTTCATGTGCTAATTTCCTGTCTGATGGTTTTGTCAGTCCTCTGGACAGTAATGACAGGAAATCAGTTAAAATATATCGTGATACAGGTGCTTGCCAATCCCTTATGCTGACCAGTGTTCTAGGCTCTAATGTTAATTCCTCTGATGAAACTGTGATCTTACAAGGTGTAGGGAATAATTACTTCTCTGTCCCTCTGTGCAGAGTGAATTTAGAGTCTGGTTTTGTTAATGGTTCCGTTATGGTTGGGTTGGTTGAGACACTCCCAATGTCAGGTGTAACTTTCTTACTTGGAAATGATATTGGTGGAAGTCAAGTGTGTCCAGCTCCTCAGTTGTCTAGTGAGCCAGTGGCTGCGGCCCAGGATTGTGATGTCCCTGATGTGTTCCCTGCATGTGCTGTCACTAGGGCTAAGTCTAAAGTTACTGGTGATTTAGAGGATAATGATGATGATGATGTTATCCTAGCTGACACTTTTCTTGCTAATTTGGACCACTCACCAGATGAGGCAGTACTCCGTAGTGTTGATAATTTGTCTCGTCAAGAGTTGGTTGAGTTGCAGGTTGCTGACCCTGAGTCTAGCTAACTCTGCTTACAGTGAAGAAGAGTCAGCCGGTGCTTCTACTTGTTATTATGTAAAGTCAGGAGTACTTATGAGGAAGTGGAGACCCCCAACAGCATCAGCCGACTGTGAATGGGAGGTTGTACATCAAGTTGTCATCCCTCGTGTTTGTAGGCAGGATATCATTCGAGTGGCTCATGATACCAGTTTGGCAGGACACCTTGGATTGAGGAAGACTGTGGCACGCATTTTGAAACACTTCTACTGGCCAGGTATCTTCAGAGATGTTTCCTGGTATTGTAAGTCTTGTCACACCTGTCAAGTTGTGGGGAAGTGTAATCAGACCAAAAAGGTTGCACCTCTAGTTCCCATTCCTCCTTTTGAGGCGCCTTTCACCCGTGTCTTGGTGGATATTGTGGGCCCTCTTCCTAAGACTTCTTCAGGATTTTCTTATGTGTTGACCATGATTGATATGGCTACTCGTTATCCTGAAGCCATTCCACTTAGAAACATCTCAGCAAAGAACGTGGTTAAGGAAATGCTAGGGTTCTTCACAAAGTTTGGTCTGCCCAAGGAGGTACAGTCAGACCGGGGAAGTAATTTCATGTCAAACGTTTTCAAGCAGTCGCTGAAAGAGTTGGGCATCACCCAGATCACGTCTTCAGCTTACCATCCCCAGACCCAAGGAGCGTTGGAGAGATATCATCAAACACTCAAATCGATGCTCAAGAAATACTGTTTGGAACATCAGAAAGACTGGGATAAAGGTCTTCCATTCGTTGTGTTTGCTGCAAGAGAATCTCCAAATGAATCACTGGGCTTCTTACCTTTTGAACTACTGTTTGGCCATGAAGTAAGAGGACCCCTTAAGTTACTCAAGGAATGCTGGCTGTCGGAGGAAGATGACGTCAACCTGCTGGAGTATGTGATGAAGTTCAAAGAACGGCTGTCCACTGCTTTACAGCTGGCGAGAGAGAATTTAGGAGCTGCTCAGGAGAAGATGAAGACTTGGTATGATAAGAAGTCCAGGTTACGCCACTTTCAGCCAGGAGATCAGGTTTTGATTCTGCTACCAGTTCATGGGCAACCTCTTCAAGCCAAGTTTAGTGTCCCTTATTTCGTGGAGAAGAAACTCAGTGATGTCAACTATGTCATCGCCACACCAGATCGTAGAAAGAACAAGCAACTATGTCACATCAACATGTTAAAGTTATATCACAGGCGGGACGAAAATAATCCAGTCTGCACTGTAGCTGTTCCACCCGAGTCTGCAAGTGAAGCTCTCCCATGCAGTATGAGCCTGAGTGATAGTTTGGGGAAGAATCCTGATATCATGAATGATCTCCAGACTAAGCTTTCTCATCTACCTCCCAAGGAAAGGCAGGAGTTTTCGGCATTACTGCAGGAGTACCCGCAAGTGTTCCGTGCTACTCCAGGAAGAACCACTGTGTTGATGCATGATGTCGATGTTGGAGACGCAAAGCCAATTAAATTGCCTCCTTACCGTGTGAACCCAGTGAAAGTTCCTCTCATCCAGAAGGAGCTTGGCTACCTGTTGGACCACAAGATGATTGAGCCCTGTCAGAGCGAGTGGAGTTCTCCTGTCACTCTAGTCCCTAAGCCAGGTGGGTCACAGCGGCTTTGCATCGACTACAGACGTGTTAATCAGATAACCAAAACAGACACTTACCCTCTCCCTCGTGTGGAAGATTGCATAGACAAGATCGGAAAGGCTAGGTACATAAGTAAGTTTGATTTGTTAAAGGGATACTGGCAAGTACCTATGACTGAACGTGCTAGGGAGATCTCATGTTTTGTAACATTAGGAAACACTTTTGCATGTTCTGTAATGCCATATACAGATTGTTTTAGAGTAATAAGAAATTTCCTTTGTAAATTTCTTTTTTCTTTGTTGGGAGGTGTTACATAGCCTATGATTTCATCATCCTTTGTGTAATTTTAACGCAGTTGCTGCATGTTTGATCACGAGCGTGTTCTGCCTCAGTCCCCCCCTTCTACCGTTATAGTAGAGTAAGTCGTTCTCTCTGTTATTCAGAGCGGGATTTTCAGCTCTTTGTCCCCATGGCTTCATTTGCGCATCCTTCTTACAAGTTGTATCAAGCTCTCCTGGCCCCTATATAATGAGCTCAGTCCCTGCATCATGGCCACTTAGATCTGCTCCTCATTTTGTTCACATCTCTGTCCTCCCCTGTACAGATATTATTATTGTGAGTGCTCAAGAAATCTCCAAACACCTAGCAGCTGTGTGTAATTTGAGTATAAGTGTTGTTGCATTTTTTCTTGTACTGTGTGGCATGGGGTTGATTCTTGGGCCTAGTGAGGTTTTTGATTAATGTTGGGTTTTATGTCAGTCATTTTTTATAATAGTTTGTATCTGTAATAATTTATCTGGCATTTACTGAGTATTATCTGGTATCTCATTTTATCAGGGCTGACTTAGATAAATTTACTCTTGCTAATTTCGTGTTAATAGAGGCTATTGCAGTTAACCATATATTTAACCTGTTTATTTGCCATTACATTATCCTTATGAGTCCTGAATGTTTTGTTGTTAGTTTGAGCATTAAACTTTAACTTGTAATTTTACCTAACTCTTTTGTTTTGAACCTGGAACTTTACGGGACAGTAGTGACTCTTAGTATTCACACTTAAAGTGTACGTTATCTTTCTCTGTTCCGTAACAATATATATATATATATATATATATATATATATATATATATATATATATATATATATATATATAATGAAAAAGTTAAAAGGGATAGAGATTTTGTTTCCGGAGCAAAACTCAGAAAGTATTGACTAATGAGTCATGAAATTTTCACACTGTTGTGTCTTATAGTGAACCGGTGCCTTTTGATAGGTACTGTGTCTTAAGTGGTTTTCTTGAAAACAATGAACAAGTAAACAAAAATTTTCTCGGAGATTTCAGTGTGCCCTGCGCAAAGCATCTGATTCCGTTTCCGGAGCAAATCACAGAAAGTATTAATTACAGAGTCATGAAATTCACATAGGTATGTCTTATAGTGAACTGGCGCCTTTTCATAGGTAGAATGCTGTGTCTTAATTTTTTATTTTTTTATGAAAAAATGACGAGGCACAGAGATTTTGTTTCTGGTGCAAAACTCAGAATATATTAACTATAGTGTCATGAAATGTTCACATACAGTACTTACGTGTCTTATAGTGAACTGGTGTCTTTTGATAGGTAGAATGCTGTCTAAAGTATTTTTTTTTTTTTTAATAATGAAAAGTATAATGATATACTTTTTTTTCAGAGATTTCAATGCACGTTGCGCAAGAAATCTGAAGGGACCAGGTCATAAAGTAGTGAACTTTTTAAGATATAATGTCTCTGTGTTATACAGGGGGGTGGAAGGTGAGGGCCGTTATGCGCTTTGTTAGGTGAGAAGGGAGGTGGGAGGTATGTACTTGGTCAGATGGAAGCTTCGCTATGATGATGATGGTGATGATAATGATGATGATGATGGTAGTGATGGTAGTTGAGATGATGACGATAGCGATTATGATGATGATTGTAGTGTTGGTGGTGTTGATGATAATGATGATGATGATGATAGTTGAGATGATGATGGTAGTGGTAGTGTTCGTTGAGATGATGGATGGTGATGGTAGTCGAGATGATTATGATGATGATGGTGGTGGTTTTGGTAGGTAAGATGATGAGGATATCATGATGATGATGGTAGAGATGATGGTTTATTGAGATGTTGGTTATACTGATGACGATAATGGTGGTGGTGGTAGTTGAGATGATGATGATGATTTTCTCTGTCATCTTTTTAAGTTTTAATATCTCTGTGTTATACCGAGAGGGTGGGGGGTGAGGGCCGTTCTGCGCTTGGTTAGGTGTGCCGGGATGTAGGGGGTATGCGCTTCGTCAGGTGGAGAGTTCCAACAGCGCAGCTTTTCCAGTGTTTTTAAAATAATACCATCCATATATACAGTGAATAACCATAGATACATATGACACCGTTGTTCCAGTCCAATATTTATATGAATGGACTCAGTTTACTTTTGCAAGCACTGTATCCCTTGTACCTTTATACACAGTCCTGGCAGCATTCAGCAGTTTCCCATCTATTCCACATATTTTCAGCATCGTCCTCATTCCTTGCCTATCTACCTTCCCTTACGTTTCTCCTTATCTGTGAAGGAAGCATACAACTTCTTTACCTCCTCTAAATACTTTCTCACTAATCATGTTACAACGAATATGTGATCTTCACCTCCCCTCCTTTTCCCAATGCCCCCTTGTTTGAGAGTGCTTTTCAATTGTTGATAATAAAACCATACACTTTTTTTCAGTAATCAATGCATAAATTAAGCACTGAAGCTATTTTTCAGTAATTTTGCATGTTGACAATACTTCTTTCACATCCATGTAGACTCTGCCATTGTTTCCATTTGGGAACCAGTTCATGGACTATAATATCCCAATCTTATTTTAAAGAATTCTGGGCGTTTTCTATAAAAGATAAATTTTTGTTTTCTCTGATATGAAGACTTCCCTGATATAGGTAAAAATATGCATCAAAATAACAACTATCTGACAGGAAACGCGTGCTTGTAAATTCAAGGATATTCAAATCATCACTGGACAAAGAGAAAGAAAGCCTAACAAATTTCAGAACGATTACCATGCCAAAGTGATTTTAAATAAACATGATAAAAGATTACATCACTCTACAATTCAGTTTCATCAGTAAAATACCGGTTAAAATAATCACATTAAAGGTTGTTCCCAAATCAGAACATCTACAGTTAATGGGTTCAAAAGAAAATACCAATGTTCTTTGAAGGCTGCTCTTATGCACAGTCATGAACAAATGTTTCTTTATCTCATTTGCTAGAGAGAAGTCGAAGACTAGGCTGGAGAAAGGCAAGAAGAACAAACATCGGTCAGTTCAGTAGTCGGAGAATGCTTAATGAAACAGGGATGACACATTTGAACCCGAACTCATCTGACGCCAGTAGAAACGGTTATAAGGAAACTTAAATGCATATCTATAATTATGTTGTCTCCTTCTTTGTTTTGCGGGAAAGCTATATCATTACAGTGGAGAGAACAAAGTTGGGGTATGAAAGCAAAGTAATGAATGCTACGAAAGTAGAATATTAATGGGGTAATAGGGTAGTTTCTGAATACGGAGTTTGTGGTAGGTGGATGCACCTACTACCCACTCACTTGATATAGTGTTACCTTCTGGTGACTAAGCACTAACTGATAAATCAAAAGATATCGTGCAACCCACAGAAATATTCAATATGCAGGGTGATAACCACACATCAAACCGACGTCTGTTCGTCTAGTGGTTTGAGGTGTTTGTTCTAACGAGATAGGTTTAGCATCCAAGGAGTAATTTAGAGTTATTGTTCCAATAATGTCACTCGGTAGAGAGACTGGTCGGTCCCCTTAAATATCAGGACGATATAGTCTAGCTCTGGATACTACAGTGTTGATGAGGAAATAAAAGAGTGAATGCTGGATGGATGAATTTTTTTTTTTTTTTTTAGTGTTTACATCACTTTTTACACATTGCTTCCCATCAGTAGACTATGAAATGTAAAGCATTAATCGCACAGTAAAGACGCAGTGAACTATACTAAAATACAAAAGCGATGGAGGGTGTGAATTATTAAAGCTCCGCTCATGGGGCGAGAGCGTGACTAAAGTTTTGAGCAACGTACCGTGTGTGTGTGTGTGTGTGTGTGTGTGTGTGTGTGTGTGCTTACAAAACAACTCATACAGTCTCGATCCTATTTTAACCAATTTTGGTGGAAGCGTTGAGGGTCACCTAAGGAATAGACTTTCTTTTTTCTTTTCTTTTCTTTTGAACAATAGGTAATGGTTGTAAGACAAAGTGAGAGGTTTTTACATGATTAGCACCTACTTGTGGAAGCGTTTACGATACTGTAGGAAAAAAAGAAAACATCGATTTTGATACAATCAAGTAAAAGTCAATTTAACAGGGAAAGATCACTTTTCAATGTCGCAAGACAAGGACAACTCAAACAGTTCTGATATGATTTGAACCAAACTTGGTGAGAGGAATCATGGGTATGGTTAAAACGAAGGGATGCAGTTGAAAACAATCATTTCAAGATCAAGGCAACAGGACATGGTTCAAGTTAGACTCGTTTTCTATGTAAAAATAAAAAAAACAGCTAAACTTTGGGGAAGGAATCAAGTCAGTGTTGGGAGAGAGAGAGAGAGAGAGAGAGAGAGAGAGAGAGAGAGAGAGAGAGAGAGAGCAAAAGGCAAGATCACAGTGTAAGGTCA
Source organism: Coenobita brevimanus (assembly GCF_032717465.1). Classification (NCBI taxonomy): domain Eukaryota; kingdom Metazoa; phylum Arthropoda; class Malacostraca; order Decapoda; family Coenobitidae; genus Coenobita; species Coenobita brevimanus. The sequence goes on from NC_137032.1 coordinate 18,264,398, forward strand.
AAGATCTAGGTCACTGTACACAGTTATGACCTGATTTGAACTAAAGCTTGTAGAAGGCACTGTATACAGTTATGATCTGATTTGAACTAAGGCTTGTAGATGGTTAAGTTAATGGTTAGATAAGAACGAAACTTCCAATTTTTTGAGCAATCTGTCAACAGCCAAGGTCACAGGGAAAAGGCAGATATTCGGCTCTTAGACCAGATGGTGGGCAGTGTTGTTTTACTCGCTGTTTTCTTAACTATTGATTTTAACAATCTATCTATATCTTTCTATCTATCTATCTTTATATATTGGAGAGACACACATTACACGCGTGTGTACAAATGAATTTTGTACGCTCCTGACCGAGAATCAAACCCCAGACCTCTAGACAGAAGCCAGGAACTGATGTCACTCCACCACGGTGTGATATATATATATATATATATATATATATATATATATATATATATATTGTTACGGAACAGAGAAAGATAATGTACACTTTAAGTGAGAATACGAAGAGTCACTACTGTCCCGTAAAGTTCCAGGTTCAAAACAAAAGAGTTAGGTAAAATTACAAGTTAAAGTTTAATGCTTAAATTAACAACAAAACATTCAGAACTCATAAGGATAATGTAATGGCAAATAAACAGGTTAAATATATGGTTAACTGCAATAGCCTCTATTAACACGAAATTAGCAAGAGTAAATTTATCTAAGTCAGCCCTGATAAAATGAGATACCAGATAATACTCAGTGAATGCCAGATAAATAATTACAGATACAAACTATTATAAAAAATGACTGACATAAAGAACCCCACACGAATTACAAAAACTTCACTAGGCCTACAAATTAAACTTATGCTATACAGTACAAGAAAAAATGCAACAACAGTTATACTCAAATTACACACAGCTGCTAGATGGTTGGAGACTTCTTGAGCACTCACAATAATAATATCTGTACAGGGGAGGACAGAGATGTGAACAAAATGAGGAGCAGATCTAAGTGGCAATGATGCAGAGATTGAGCTCATTATATAGGGGCCAGCAGAGCTTGATACAACTTGTAATAAGGACGCGCAAATGAAGCGATGGGGACAAACGGTCAACAATCCCGCACTGAATAACAGAAAGGACGACTTACTCTACTATAACGGTAGAAGGGGGGACTGAGGCAGAACACGCTCGTGATCAAACATGCAGCATACTGTGCGTTAAAATTACACAAAGGATGATGAAATCATAGGCTATGTAACACCTCCCCACAAAGAAAAAGAAATTTACAAAGGAAATTTCTTATTACTCTAAAACAATCTGTCTAAAGTCTGGATAAGCAATCTGCAATAACATTTTCTTTCCCCTTGACATGTTGTATGTCTAATGAATACTCCTGAAGAAGTAGACTCCATCTTGTCAATCTCTGATTTTTATCTTTAAACTTACTAAAGAATTTCAGTGGGTTATGATCGGTATAAATGACTATGGGGTCAAAACCAGAACACAAATAAAATGAAAAATGCTGTAAACCCAAAATCAAGGCCAAAAGCTCTTTCTCAATAGTTGAGTAGTTCTTTTGAGGTGGAGTGAACTTCTTACTGTAATAAGATACAGGATGTTCAATACCCTGATCATCCTCTTGCAGCAAAACAGCCCCAGCTCCTGTATCACTTGCATCAACAGCCATCTTAAAAGGCTTAGCAAAATTTGGAGTAGCGAGCACTGGCTGACTTAATAGAATAGCTTTAAGTTTGTTGAAAGAGGATTCACAGTTATCGGTCCAGACAAATTCAACTCCCTTTTTCAGTAGGTCTGTAAGTGGTGATACAAGAATAGAAAAGTTAAGAACAAATCTCCTGTAATAACCTACCATTCCCAAAAATCTTTGTAGCTCTTTCCTACTTTTAGGTCTGGGAAGATCACTTATAACCTGAACCTTAGCTCCTGGTGGTGCAACGTGTCCATCACCAATTACATACCCAAGGTACTGAACTTTAGCTTGACCAAACTCACACTTTGATAAATTAGCTACAAGATTAGCATGAACTAAACGGTCAAGAAATTTACTGACATGGCATAGGTGATCTTTCCAGTTGTCACTGAAGATTAATACATCATCAATATAAACAACACACCCTGCCAAACCCTCTGTTACAACATTCATGAGCTTCTGAAATGTGGCTGGTGCATTCTTCATACCATACGGCATTACTGAACATGCAAAAGCCTTTCCTAATGTTACAAAACATGAGATCTCCCTAGCACGTTCAGTCATAGGTACTTGCCAGTATCCCTTTAACAAATCAAACTTACTTATGTACCTAGCCTTTCCGATCTTGTCTATGCAATCTTCCACACGAGGGAGAGGGTAAGTGTCTGTTTTAGTTATCTGATTAACACGTCTGTAGTCGATGCAAAGCCTCTGTGACCCACCTGGCTTAGGGACCAGAGTGACAGGAGAACTCCACTCGCTCTGACAGGGCTCAATCATCTTGTGGTCCAACAGGCAGCCAAGCTCCTTCTGGATGAGAGGAACTTTCACTGGGTTCACACGGTAAGGAGGCAATTTAATTGGCTTTGCGTCTCCAACATCGACATCATGCATCAACACAGTGGTTCTTCCTGGAGTAGCACGGAACACTTGCGGGTACTCCTGCAGTAATGCCGAAAACTCCTGCCTTTCCTTGGGTGGTAGATGAGAAAGCTTAGTCTGGAGATCATTCATGATATCAGGATTCTTCCCCAAACTATCACTCAGGCTCATACTGCATGGGAGAGCTTCACTTGCAGACTCGGGTGGAACAGCTACAGTGCAGACTGGATTATTTTCGTCCCGCCTGTGATATAACTTTAGCATGTTGATGTGACATAGTTGCTTGCTCTTTCTACGATCTGGTGTGGCGATGACATAGTTGACATCACTGAGTTTCTTCTCCACGAAATAAGGGCCACTAAACTTGGCTTGAAGAGGTTGCCCATGAACTGGTAGCAGAATCAAAACCTGATCTCCTGGCTGAAAGTGGCGTAACCTGGACTTCTTATCATACCAAGTCTTCATCTTCTCCTGAGCAGCTCCTAAATTCTCTCTCGCCAGCTGTAAAGCAGTGGACAGCCGTTCTTTGAAATTCATCACATACTCCAGCAGGTTGATGTCATCTTCCTCCGACAGCCAGCATTCCTTGAGTAGCTTAAGGGGTCCTCTTACTTCATGGCCAAACAGTAGTTCAAAAGGTGAGAAGCCCAGTGATTCATTTGGAGATTCTCTTGCAGCAAACACAACGAATGGAAGACCTTTATCCCAGTCTTTCTGATGTTCCAAACAGTATTTCTTGAGCATCGATTTGAGTGTTTGATGGTATCTCTCCAACGCTCCTTGGGTCTGGGGATGGTAAGCTGAAGACGTGATCTGGGAGATGCCCAACTCTTTCAGAGACTGCTTGAAAACATTTGACATGAAATTACTTCCCGGTCGGACTGTACCTCCTTGGGCAGACCAAACTTTGTGAAGAACCCTAGCATTTCCTTAACCACGTTCTTTGCTGAGATGTTTCTAAGTGGAATGGCTTCAGGATAACGAGTAGCCATATCAATCATGGTCAACACATAAGAAAATCCTGAAGAAGTCTTAGGAAGAGGGCCCACAATATCCACCAACACACGGGTGAAAGGCGCCTCAAAAGGAGGAATGGGAACTAGAGGTGCAACCTTTTCGGGCTGATTACACTTTCCCACAACTTGACAGGTGTGACAAGACTTACAATACCAGGAAACATCCCTGAAGATACCTGGCCAGTAGAAGTGTTTCAAAATGCGTGCCACAGTCTTCCTCACTCCAAGGTGTCCTGCCAAACTGGAATCATGAGCCACTCGAATGATATCCTGCCTACAAACACGAGGGATGACAACTTGATGTACAACCTCCCATTCACAGTCGGCTGATGCTGTTGGGGGTCTCCACTTCCTCATAAGTACTCCTGACTTTACATAATAACAAGTAGAAGCACCGGCTGACTCTTCTTCACTGTAAGCAGAGTTAGCTAGACCTTTCAACTCAGGGTCAGCAACCTGTAACTCAACCAACTCTTGACGAGACAAATTATCAACACTACGGGGTACTGCCTCATCTGGTGAGTGGTCCAAATTAGCAAGAAAAGTGTCAGCTAGGATAACATCATCATCATCATTATCCTTTAAATCACCAGTAACTTTAGACTTAGCCCTAGTGACAGCACATGCAGGGAACACATCAGGGACATCACAATCCCGGGACACAGCCACTGGCTCACTAGACAACTGAGGAGCTGGACACACTTGACTTCCACCAATATCATTTCCAAGTAAGAAAGTTACACCTGACATTGGGAGTGTCTCAACCAACCCAACCATAACAGAACCATTAACAAAACCAGACTCTAAATTCACTCTGCACAGAGGGACAGAGAAGTAATTATTCCCTACACCTTGTAAGATTACAGTTTCATCAGAGGAATTAAAATTAGAGCCTAGAACACTGGTCAGCATAAGGGATTGGCAAGCACCTGTATCACGATATATTTGAACTGATTTCCTGTCATTACTGTCCAGAGGACTGACAAAACCATCAGACAGGAAATTAGCACATGAACTCTTGAGAGTGTCACCCACGTTACTGCTCAAAAGAGGAGCTCCATCATGAGAATTTAAGTTACCCCTCAAAGCAGGTTCAGTTAACTCAGTTAAAGAATTCTGGGAACTCTCAAGAGTGGACACTAGACCAATTGACTGAATATTTAAAGACTCCTTTTTGTTCACATCACGCTGTCTCCTGAAACATCTCTCCGTAGTATGACCAAGCTTACTACAATAAGTACATTTACTTTTCTGAAATCTAGAGGTGAAGCTGGTATTTACTTCCTGAGAAACATCATCTTTATTCTCTTTCCTGTTACCTGTACTCTGAGTAGAGGCAACGTACTTACTCTCAGCTTTCCCTTTTTCTCTAGAATATCTCTTGTGAGTGAGAACATACTCATCAGCTAAAACTGCAGCATCAGACAAATTATCTATTCTTTTCTCATCAAGATATAGGCTTACATCTTTGTAAATACACCTTTTGAAGTCCTCCAGCAAAATCATCTGCTTAAATTTGTCAAAATCAGAATCCACATTCTTAGAATTTAACCACTGCTCCAACAAATCTTCTTTGATTTTTGCATACTCAACATGGGATTGCTTATCTTGCTTGTAAGTTGTCCTAAATTTTACTCTATAGGCTTCAGGAACAAGCTCATAGGCCTTAAGAATCAAGCTCTTAACTACATCATAATTATCAGACTGATCCTGAGGCAAAGATGCATAAGTTACTTGAGCTTTACCGGTGAGAACAGTTTGAAGGAGTACTGGCCAATACTCCTTAGGCCAATTAAAACCTGTAGCTACCCTCTCAAACAACTGAAAATACTTTGTTAAATCAGATTCATTAAAAGGAGGGACAAGTTTAACATTTTTAGCCACATCAAAATCATCAGAGCTAGATGATCCAGTTCCACCTTGTTTCATGCGATACTCATGGTCTGCCTGAATCCTGGCAAGTTCAATTTGTGCCTGAGCCTGTACCTGTGCCTCTTCAATACGAGCATTTGCTTCCTTAACACGAGACTCCGCCTCCTTAGCCTTAGCCTCCTGCAGAGCTAGCTGTAACTTAGCTAATTCAATCTGCGTTTGCTCATTTGGAGGAGTTACATTAAACAAGCTTTTATTAATCATGCCAACAATTTGATCTTTAGAATGATGAGAGTGAACTGCAATTCCCAATTGTTGAGCAACAAGCTTAAGTTCATTCTTTGTTCTGTTTTCTATATCACACACTGTTTGCACATTTGACAAAAAATCTTTGGCTTCATCAAGTGTAGAAATAGTAGCCATCATGAATATATCACAGTCACAAAATATCAAACAATATCCTTATGATAATATCCTGAATATCCTGGCGAGGTCGCCAAATTTATGTTATGGAACAGAGAAAGATAATGTACACTTTAAGTGAGAATACGAAGAGTCACTACTGTCCCGTAAAGTTCCAGGTTCAAAACAAAAGAGTTAGGTAAAATTACAAGTTAAAGTTTAATGCTTAAATTAACAACAAAACATTCAGAACTCATAAGGATAATGTAATGGCAAATAAACAGGTTAAATATATGGTTAACTGCAATAGCCTCTATTAACACGAAATTAGCAAGAGTAAATTTATCTAAGTCAGCCCTGATAAAATGAGATACCAGATAATACTCAGTGAATGCCAGATAAATAATTACAGATACAAACTATTATCAAAAATGACTGACATAAAGAACCCCACACGAATTACAAAAACTTCACTAGGCCTACAAATTAAACTTAAGCTATACAGTACAAGAAAAAATGCAACAACAGTTATACTCAAATTACACACAGCTGCTAGATGGTTGGAGACTTCTTGAGCACTCACAATAATAATATCTGTACAGGGGAGGACAGAGATGTGAACAAAATGAGGAGCAGATCTAAGTGGCAATGATGCAGAGATTGAGCTCATTATATAGGGGCCAGCAGAGCTTGATACAACTTGTAATAAGGACGCGCAAATGAAGCGATGGGGACAAACGGTCAACAATCCCGCACTGAATAACAGAAAGGACGACTTACTCTACTATAACGGTAGAAGGGGGGGACTGAGGCAGAACACGCTCGTGATCAAACATGCAGCATACTGTGCGTTAAAATTACACAAAGGATGATGAAATCATAGGCTATGTAACACCTCCCCACAAAGAAAAAAGAAATTTACAAAGGAAATTTCTTATTACTCTAAAACAATCTGTCTAAAGTCTGGATAAGCAATCTGCAATAACATTTTCTTTCCCCTTGACATGTTGTATGTCTAATGAATACTCCTGAAGAAGTAGACTCCATCTTGTCAATCTCTGATTTTTATCTTTAAACTTACTAAAGAATTTCAGTGGGTTATGATCGGTATAAATGACTATGGGGTCAAAACCAGAACACAAATAAAATGAAAAATGCTGTAAACCCAAAATCAAGGCCAAAAGCTCTTTCTCAATAGTTGAGTAGTTCTTTTGAGGTGGAGTGAACTTCTTACTGTAATAAGATACAGGATGTTCAATACCCTGATCATCCTCTTGCAGCAAAACAGCCCCAGCTCCTGTATCACTTGCATCAACAGCCATCTTAAAAGGCTTAGCAAAATTTGGAGTAGCGAGCACTGGCTGACTTAATAGAATAGCTTTAAGTTTGTTGAAAGAGGATTCACAGTTATCGGTCCAGACAAATTCAACTCCCTTTTTCAGTAGGTCTGTAAGTGGTGATACAAGAATAGAAAAGTTAAGAACAAATCTCCTGTAATAACCTACCATTCCCAAAAATCTTTGTAGCTCTTTCCTACTTTTAGGTCTGGGAAGATCACTTATAACCTGAACCTTAGCTCCTGGTGGTGCAACGTGTCCATCACCAATTACATACCCAAGGTACTGAACTTTAGCTTGACCAAACTCACACTTTGATAAATTAGCTACAAGATTAGCATGAACTAAACGGTCAAGAAATTTACTGACATGGCATAGGTGATCTTTCCAGTTGTCACTGAAGATTAATACATCATCAATATAAACAACACACCCTGCCAAACCCTCTGTTACAACATTCATGAGCTTCTGAAATGTGGCTGGTGCATTCTTCATACCATACGGCATTACTGAACATGCAAAAGCCTTTCCTAATGTTACAAAACATGAGATCTCCCTAGCACGTTCAGTCATAGGTACTTGCCAGTATCCCTTTAACAAATCAAACTTACTTATGTACCTAGCCTTTCCGATCTTGTCTATGCAATCTTCCACACGAGGGAGAGGGTAAGTGTCTGTTTTAGTTATCTGATTAACACGTCTGTAGTCGATGCAAAGCCTCTGTGACCCACCTGGCTTAGGGACCAGAGTGACAGGAGAACTCCACTCGCTCTGACAGGGCTCAATCATCTTGTGGTCCAACAGGCAGCCAAGCTCCTTCTGGATGAGAGGAACTTTCACTGGGTTCACACGGTAAGGAGGCAATTTAATTGGCTTTGCGTCTCCAACATCGACATCGTGCATCAACACAGTGGTTCTTCCTGGAGTAGCACGGAACACTTGCGGGTACTCCTGCAGTAATGCCGAAAACTCCTGCCTTTCCTTGGGTGGTAGATGAGAAAGCTTAGTCTGGAGATCATTCATGATATCAGGATTCTTCCCCAAACTATCACTCAGGCTCATACTGCATGGGAGAGCTTCACTTGCAGACTCGGGTGGAACAGCTACAGTGCAGACTGGATTATTTTCGTCCCGCCTGTGATATAACTTTAGCATGTTGATGTGACATAGTTGCTTGCTCTTTCTACGATCTGGTGTGGCGATGACATAGTTGACATCACTGAGTTTCTTCTCCACGAAATAAGGGCCACTAAACTTGGCTTGAAGAGGTTGCCCATGAACTGGTAGCAGAATCAAAACCTGATCTCCTGGCTGAAAGTGGCGTAACCTGGACTTCTTATCATACCAAGTCTTCATCTTCTCCTGAGCAGCTCCTAAATTCTCTCTCGCCAGCTGTAAAGCAGTGGACAGCCGTTCTTTGAAATTCATCACATACTCCAGCAGGTTGATGTCATCTTCCTCCGACAGCCAGCATTCCTTGAGTAGCTTAAGGGGTCCTCTTACTTCATGGCCAAACAGTAGTTCAAAAGGTGAGAAGCCCAGTGATTCATTTGGAGATTCTCTTGCAGCAAACACAACGAATGGAAGACCTTTATCCCAGTCTTTCTGATGTTCCAAACAGTATTTCTTGAGCATCGATTTGAGTGTTTGATGGTATCTCTCCAACGCTCCTTGGGTCTGGGGATGGTAAGCTGAAGACGTGATCTGGGAGATGCCCAACTCTTTCAGAGACTGCTTGAAAACATTTGACATGAAATTACTTCCCCGGTCGGACTGTACCTCCTTGGGCAGACCAAACTTTGTGAAGAACCCTAGCATTTCCTTAACCACGTTCTTTGCTGAGATGTTTCTAAGTGGAATGGCTTCAGGATAACGAGTAGCCATATCAATCATGGTCAACACATAAGAAAATCCTGAAGAAGTCTTAGGAAGAGGGCCCACAATATCCACCAACACACGGGTGAAAGGCGCCTCAAAAGGAGGAATGGGAACTAGAGGTGCAACCTTTTCGGGCTGATTACACTTTCCCACAACTTGACAGGTGTGACAAGACTTACAATACCAGGAAACATCCCTGAAGATACCTGGCCAGTAGAAGTGTTTCAAAATGCGTGCCACAGTCTTCCTCACTCCAAGGTGTCCTGCCAAACTGGAATCATGAGCCACTCGAATGATATCCTGCCTACAAACACGAGGGATGACAACTTGATGTACAACCTCCCATTCACAGTCGGCTGATGCTGTTGGGGGTCTCCACTTCCTCATAAGTACTCCTGACTTTACATAATAACAAGTAGAAGCACCGGCTGACTCTTCTTCACTGTAAGCAGAGTTAGCTAGACCTTTCAACTCAGGGTCAGCAACCTGCAACTCAACCAACTCTTGACGAGACAAATTATCAACACTACGGGGTACTGCCTCATCTGGTGAGTGGTCCAAATTAGCAAGAAAAGTGTCAGCTAGGATAACATCATCATCATCATTATCCTTTAAATCACCAGTAACTTTAGACTTAGCCCTAGTGACAGCACATGCAGGGAACACATCAGGGACATCACAATCCCGGGACACAGCCACTGACTCACTAGACAACTGAGGAGCTGGACACACTTGACTTCCACCAATATCATTTCCAAGTAAGAAAGTTACACCTGACATTGGGAGTGTCTCAACCAACCCAACCATAACAGAACCATTAACAAAACCAGACTCTAAATTCACTCTGCACAGAGGAACAGAGAAGTAATTATTCCCTACACCTTGTAAGATTACAGTTTCATCAGAGGAATTAAAATTAGAGCCTAGAACACTGGTCAGCATAAGGGATTGGCAAGCACCTGTATCACGATATATTTGAACTGATTTCCTGTCATTACTGTCCAGAGGACTGACAAAACCATCAGACAGGAAATTAGCACATGAACTCTTGAGAGTGTCACCCACGTTACTGCTCAAAAGAGGAGCTCCATCATGAGAATTTAAGTTACCCCTCAAAGCAGGTTCAGTTAACTCAGTTAAAGAATTCTGGGAACTCTCAAGAGTGGACACTAGACCAATTGACTGAATATTTAAAGACTCCTTTTTGTTCACATCACGCTGTCTCCTGAAACATCTCTCCGTAGTATGACCAAGCTTACTACAATAAGTACATTTACTTTTCTGAAATCTAGAGGTGAAGCTGGTATTTACTTCCTGAGAAACATCATCTTTATTCTCTTTCCTGTTACCTGTACTCTGAGTAGAGGCAACGTACTTACTCTCAGCTTTCCCTTTTTCTCTAGAATATCTCTTGTGAGTGAGAACATACTCATCAGCTAAAACTGCAGCATCAGACAAATTATCTATTCTTTTCTCATCAAGATATAGGCTTACATCTTTGTAAATACACCTTTTGAAGTCCTCCAGCAAAATCATCTGCTTAAATTTGTCAAAATCAGAATCCACATTCTTAGAATTTAACCACTGCTCCAACAAATCTTCTTTGATTTTTGCATACTCAACATGGGATTGCTTATCTTGCTTGTAAGTTGTCCTAAATTTTACTCTATAGGCTTCAGGAACAAGCTCATAGGCCTTAAGAATCAAGCTCTTAACTACATCATAATTATCAGACTGATCCTGAGGCAAAGATGCATAAGTTACTTGAGCTTTACCGGTGAGAACAGTTTGAAGGAGTACTGGCCAATACTCCTTAGGCCAATTAAAACCTGTAGCTACCCTCTCAAACAACTGAAAATACTTTGTTAAATCAGATTCATTAAAAGGAGGGACAAGTTTAACATTTTTAGCCACATCAAAATCATCAGAGCTAGATGATCCAGTTCCACCTTGTTTCATGCGATACTCATGGTCTGCCTGAATCCTGGCAAGTTCAATTTGTGCCTGAGCCTGTACCTGTGCCTCTTCAATACGAGCATTTGCTTCCTTAACACGAGACTCCGCCTCCTTAGCCTTAGCCTCCTGCAGAGCTAGCTGTAACTTAGCTAATTCAATCTGCGTTTGCTCATTTGGAGGAGTTACATTAAACAAGCTTTTATTAATCATGCCAACAATTTGATCTTTAGAATGATGAGAGTGAACTGCAATTCCCAATTGTTGAGCAACAAGCTTAAGTTCATTCTTTGTTCTGTTTTCTATATCACACACTGTTTGCACATTTGACAAAAAATCTTTGGCTTCATCAAGTGTAGAAATAGTAGCCATCATGAATATATCACAGTCACAAAATATCAAACAATATCCTTATGATAATATCCTGAATATCCTGGCGAAGTCGCCAAATTTATGTTATGGAACAGAGAAAGATAATGTACACTTTAAGTGAGAATACGAAGAGTCACTACTGTCCCGTAAAGTTCCAGGTTCAAAACAAAAGAGTTAGGTAAAATTACAAGTTAAAGTTTAATGCTTAAATTAACAACAAAACATTCAGAACTCATAAGGATAATGTAATGGCAAATAAACAGGTTAAATATATGGTTAACTGCAATAGCCTCTATTAACACGAAATTAGCAAGAGTAAATTTATCTAAGTCAGCCCTGATAAAATGAGATACCAGATAATACTCAGTGAATGCCAGATAAATAATTACAGATACAAACTATTATCAAAAATGACTGACATAAAGAACCCCACACGAATTACAAAAACTTCACTAGGCCTACAAATTAAACTTATGCTATACAGTACAAGAAAAATGCAACAACAGTTATACTCAAATTACACACAGCTGCTAGATGGTTGGAGACTTCTTGAGCACTCACAATAATAATATCTGTACAGGGGAGGACAGAGATGTGAACAAAATGAGGAGCAGATCTAAGTGGCAATGATGCAGAGATTGAGCTCATTATATAGGGGCCAGCAGAGCTTGATACAACTTGTAATAAGGACGCGCAAATGAAGCGATGGGGACAAACGGTCAACAATCCCGCACTGAATAACAGAAAGGACGACTTACTCTACTATAACGGTAGAAGGGGGGGACTGAGGCAGAACACGCTCGTGATCAAACATGCAGCATACTGTGCGTTAAAATTACACAAAGGATGATGAAATCATAGGCTATGTAACAATATATATATATATATATATATATATATATATATATATATATATATATATATATATATATATATATATATATATATATATATGACTAGAAAGATAACGAGGATGTAGTAAGTGTCTAATACTTACATTTCAATCATATGGTAGAAGGTACAGTATACAGTTTGGGATGATCGTAATTTAAGACTCCCTACACCTGCTGGAAGTAATGATTAGACAAATAAATACAAGAGGAAGCGTGAGGGGTGCACAATACCCTCGCCCTCCAACTGGTCAGAGGGCCGAGCATTTGCACTTGCCCTGCGACGTTAATCTTCGACCGATTCCTCTCAGAATGATTTCTTTCATATGTGACCCGTAACCTTTTCGCCAACTTTGTCCCAGTTCGTGGGAAAAAAAATAGTAGTCTGTGCCCTGCTGTTCTCAAAATCGAATGTCTTCATATCTTGCTGTCTCTTAGTCCTCTCATAAAGTTCTGAGCAGAACGAATCAGAAGTGATTAATTGTGCCCAGCATTTTGATCTTGCCCTAGGATCTTACCGTGAAGGACTGGTCTCAAAATCAAATCCCTCAATCTTCGTTTACCCGGTACCTTTTCACGAACTTTGGTCTACATCAGACAAACACTGATTTTGTGCTATATCAAGCACTGACCTAGCTCGGTGATCTTGACATTTGACCTACTGTATTCTTTTGCAAAAGTTTTGTCAGTTTCATGGCTGTCCCTCTACTCATCCACCAAATTAGATTAAAATAGGGGAAAAAAATGAGTTGTGTAGGTCACACACACACACACACACACACACACACACACACACACACACACACACACACACACACACACATTCACATCTGTCTGCAGGTATGTTCCGGTGACGGTGGATGACTGCACTAACCCACACCACCTGCCGCACGACAGAGTTCTCGAGACATTCAAGTCATTCCCATCCGGCCACGCTAGCTCGTCAGCCTTCACCTCCGTCTTCGTGATCGTGAGTAGAGCCTCATCTGGACTATCAAAGCCTTCCACTCATAAGATGTGGTGGGACATTCTGTCAATAATATATTAGTCCTTTGGCGTGGTGAGCTTTTAGGAGCTGCATATTAATAGTCACTTGTAAGCTAGAACGTGATAAGTTCATAATTATCCCACGAAAACATTTAGTGAAAAAGTTTGAAGAAGGTGTTGATGACCCATGTTTCTCTTGAGCGTTATAAAATCGCCAGTCAGTGAAAAACAGATACAAAATTGTTAACTCGCAGCCAAGTGGTAATGCCTATTGCAAATATCATAACCAGGGAAAAGTGAGTAGTACATTAACCACACCAGTCAAGGGAGTTCATCTGTGGTTTTTACTTGCTACTAAGAAACGATTTTTTGCTATATATTTTTTTATTAATATAATTATTGGCTTTAGTTGTACGGAGGTTCATAAAGTCTATATCCACACTCTTCAGTTCGAAAAGTCCCTCCTCAGCTGAAAATAATCATCTGGAAATAGTAAGTATACAGTGGAAAAATAGCAGCGTACAGGAGTTCACCACTTTAGTCTGGTGATGTGTTTTTACACCGTTTCACTCAGAACTGAAAGAGTCAGATTCAATATTCATTAACCCCATTCAATATATGATGTCTCTCGTAAGTTGATAAATAGTGCCTACTTTCAGTAAGAATCTAATATGCAGTAGACTTACACTCCATTGTAATGAGAGGAGGAATCACATCCCGACCAGAACTGTTTTATTGTGGTAAAGGTCGATATCTAGTAGTGAAGGGGTTAATATCCTTGCTCGACGACTGTCACATCCCTTCAGTCTTTTTCATGCGTGTCTTTGCTTTCTAATATTAACGCCACTCCATACTCTTCCGTTGCCACATCCTTCTTCATACATGTCTACTCCACAGATATACCTACAGCAAAGACTATGGCGGGGCTACACTTACCTGTTGGTTCCGTGGCTGCAGCTAATATGTGCCTTCCTGGCGGTGTACTGTTGCCAGTCACGCGTCTGGGACAACAAGCATCACTGGTGGGACGTGTTGGCTGGCGCGCTGCTTGGCATTGCAGGAGCTTTCATAGTGGTAATTAAAACCAACAATTCGGTGATATATTTTCTGTTCTCTCCTTACAAACGATTGTGTTTAACTTGTTAAGGAGTCCATATGAGTGTTAACAGTAATGATGGCTGTATCTAACCCATGCAGTTACAAAACGATTCCTCATGGCTTAATGTAATCGTCTGGCGACATCAAGAATAAGCCAAAGTAGTCGTTACTGGCTTCAACAAGTTAATGCTCTCAGGCTCCTGCGACTGACTCACCTTGTCCAGATAATGAAAAGGTTGACGGTGATAGTATTAATACATCCAGTGTGATGACATAAATTTTCATATTTGCTCCCTGCAGACGATTTTGCTCACGAAGATAGGGCGTCCTAGACAGGGTAATGCAGGGGTTATTAGATTTCTCCTTGCGGCAAATTAATTTAAGGGTCTTCCCACACTGAGGCTGAAGTTAAGCATGTTGTAAAAAAAAAAAAAAGGCATGTGAAGCCAGCTTTACTGGGCTTCATTCTGGACATTTAGTTTCTTTAGTCCAGAACTCGAACCTACATGACTGGGCAGTTTGCGAAACAGTTGTGTCCAATTCCAATCTCAGTGTGACGAGGCCTTAGCTATAAAAAAAAACTTCCATTCACTTTCACTCGGTATTCCAGGACATTGCAAAGTGTGTTCCAGATAAAACATTTGTCCTCTCTACTGTTTATGATGTTAGTGATACTGGAGATTACAGATTTAGGTTATTTACAGAGAATATTGTGTATACAGTTTGGTACATGAAGTCTGGTTGGATAGGCAGTACATATACTTGAATAACAGTATTCGTCACAGCTATACTCTTAGTCCCTGTCCAATGAGAATGGTGAAAAGAAAAAGGTTATTATTCAACTGTGGCGACTTTGTATTTAGAGATGTCCGTCACACTCATCACTGACGCAGTCTTATAAAAAAAAAAAAAAAAATTGAGGATATTAGGCAGCAGAGGAAATTGAAAAGTACAAGTGAAATATTGGACAAATTATGTCCTTGACTGTCCTCTACGAAATAAAATCTCCGAATCTTGGCAGGGAGATACGTGTGTGGATAACACGTGTTATGGTAAGGACCTGTGTGTAGGTGGGTGTGTGGATAACAAATTTAGGTGAATAAGTGTGTGGGTAACTGGTTTAAATAGGTAGGCGTGTGGGTGGCATGTGTTAGAGGGTGAGTGGGTAACATGTTTAAATGAGTATGTGTGAGGGTTGGTAAATGTATAGGTAACAAATGTAAGTAGATAAGTGTGGGAGTGGCAGATGTTAGTGGGTAAGAGAGTGGTAACAAGTGAACGTAGGTAAGTGTCTGGGTGACAAATGTTGGTGGGTAAGTGTGTGTGTGTTGCCTGTGTGTATGCTATGTCTGTGTTTCTTCTCTGGAATTTTGCCTTCTGGGAGATAACATGGTCCAAGACAGAGAGCTTGCATCAGAGTTCCAATATTGCATCGGAGAGTGGTAAATTTTCCTCACACGATCTCAAGACACTTGGGGCAGAAAGAGTTGTCTTCATTCGACTGGCCATCCAATGGATGATAAAGAGCCCAATAAGTGGAGGAGGAAGTAGTAAGATGGGTTGCCTGATAGGCTATGTAATGGACATTTCTGAGATTACATTAGAACACGAGTCTGTTGCTGTCCGATAGGTTGTTGCAGGTGCAGTTTGCCTCGATTACATACTTATGTTGTGATTCGAGATAAATCAGAAACCTATTGAAGAAAGCGGGGCTTTCCCAGGGACCCAGAATTTTAATGAGCTGCCACATAATTCTTGGATTCCCAGTCCCTCACTAGAATCGGTGGGTGATGACGTAGATGAATCGTGAGATAAGCTGCTATCCTTCGAGATTTTAATTTCTAATCGGTGTCTCCTATCGTCCCCAGAAAAGGTGTTGCAATATTAATGGACTCACTACCCCCAGAAAAGGTGGTGCAATATAAATAGACTCGCTCCCTTACAGTTCATAGAAAGGAAGGATGATTCAGACTGAAGGGGACACCTATTAATATCTGGGACGGGTATGCCCAACGTATTTCTCTTACTTCTTGCGTTTGCAAAGTCTTCGATAAATTTCTTTTAGCTCTGTGATCATGTTCGGGATCAACTCTCTCCCCATCTCTTTAGTTTTCTCCCAGGTAGGAGCACGCAGTATTGCACTGCAGGATTCTCCCACCTCACATCATCCTTTTGCATTGCCTTTAGTAATCTCAAAGCTGCCTTCGATGTCACAAACCGGGACGGCATCCTTGGAGTAATTTCCTACTTGGGTGTCTCTGGCCATCTGTTCTCCTGGTCTGAGAGCTATCTGTCGTGGCGCCACTCTTGGGTTTTGTTCTCAGAGGCGGTCAGTGACCACCAACGCTTCAATCTTGGTACTCTCCAGGGTGGAATTCTCAGCCACTTTCTCTTTTACCTTCTCATAAGCAGACTTCACCACCTACATGGTTCTCTCCCCAGTTCCTCTCTGATCCTAGGTGGTGCTAACGATATTTGCATCCACTTTCCCATCCCTGCCATGCTTCAGCGTGTCCTAGCTAGGTTTGGCAAGGCTGCCTCTGCTTGTGGTTTAATCATCAACACTGCCAAAAAACAAACTGTTTACACGCTGTCCCACTCAGGGTTACCTATACAACCGTCACTCACTTCAGGGAGTCAGCTGTCATCTTGAAGTAGTACAAGACTGTACATATCTCGGAGTCCCTCTCTCCCTCCCTTATAATCCTCTCCCAGTATGTATCCACCCTCTCCACCCGTCTTCTCAACAGACTTGAGTTCCTCGGCATCCTTACCAGTGGCTTACAATGGTCAGTATCTCCTCTTCGCTTGTCCCTCTACTCCCG
The DNA here is from genome assembly GCF_032717465.1 of Coenobita brevimanus. Lineage (NCBI taxonomy): Eukaryota > Metazoa > Arthropoda > Malacostraca > Decapoda > Coenobitidae > Coenobita > Coenobita brevimanus. The sequence continues at coordinate 18,281,608 of NC_137032.1, forward strand.
ACTTCATCAAGTTCACGTCCTCGATCTTAGGCTCTCTTTTATCTGGATCCCAGACCATGTTGGTAACATCCAGCATGATCAGTTACATCATCTAGTCTGAGCTGCCTCCAACCTCCCCTCCCTACCATTCACCTCCTTGTGTCCATGTCTGAATAATCCTTTGAGAGGGGGCCAGTGAGGACCAAGACTTGCTAATTGAATTTGAACGACCCACCAGTATCGCCAACTAGACTGTGACAACCACCGTGGTGTGAAACACACCTATGGCAAGCACTCCACTTTCACCTTCCGGTGTGATGTGCTTGTCGCTAGCATTTACCCGGGGTATTGCTCCCTTGGGAAAGTCACTCAACGACTGGCTGCCAACAGCCCCTAAAAATTCTGTAATGCTTGCATGGCATATCTCATTATCTTAGAACAATTTACTGCCCCATAATTGTCCCTATTAGATCCACTGGCATACTACAATTATATTGGTTTGTGTTACCACTTCATTACAAATCTTGATGTACCTGGGGACTTTACCACTCTCTATCCTAGCTTACTGACAATGCCCTGCCGTGCGGATTATGTGTGTGTGTGTGTGTGTGTGTGTGTGTGTGTGTGTGTGTGTGTGTGTGTGTGTGTGTGTGTGTGTGTGTGTGTGTGTGTGTGTGTGTGTGTGTGCGCGCGCGCGCATAAATACGTATCAATCTATCTATCTAATTAATCTATATCTATAGCTATCTATCTATCTATCTATCTATCTATATGTATGTGTATGTATAACCGTGTATGACATCTGCAGGCGATCTTGGACATCGCAAGTTCCAAAGCAGTAACAAAATGAATGTTAATGACGTTCATTCTTCAGTATTTAAGAGAAAGGATATGGATTTACTTAAACAATTAGGACAAGATGACTCTATCATTACTGTGAAACCAGATAAGGGGAGGGGGTGGTTATAATAGATAGAGTAGATTATCAAAGATAAATATCTTGCATCCTTGAGGATCACTCAAAATTTTGACCACTGAAAGGAGATATTTTTAGTAAAATTATTAGAACAGAAGGTAAATTAAACAGAGTGTTAAGGAATGTTAAAGGCAAAATTGGAATAAATAATTTTAAATCACTGTATGCATCAGGTTCAATACCAGGAATAACTAAGGAATGTTAAAGGCAAAATTGGAATAAATAATTTTAAAACACTGTATGCATCAGGTTCAGTACCAGGAATAATGTATGGTAATCCAAAGATTCATAAACCAGATGTTCCACTTAGACCTACTGTTTCCTCTATAAAAACCGCTGGATATAATTTAGCTAAATTACTGCTTCCTGTTGTGTCTCCCCTGACTACTAATGAGCATACAATTCCTAGTTCAAAAACATTTGTGGATGAAATTTTATCTCTATCACTTCCCACCCATTATGTTATGACCAGCTATGATATAGAGTCTCTGTTTACTAATGTTCCATTGGCTGAGCCACAGAAATAATTCTTGATAATTATAAACCAAGTAATTTTTATGGATTAGATGCAACCCAAGTTAGACAGTTATTAGATTTTGCTGCATCAGAATCATGTTTTCTATTTAACGATGTTTTAATAATCAAGTAGATGGTATTAGTATGGGCTCGTGTCTTGGACCTGTTTTTGCCTAAGCTTTTTTGTGCAATAGGGAGATTTCGTGGTTAAATAACTGTCCCAGTGAATTTAGACCAATTTATTATAGAAGATATGTAGATGATTTATTTCTAATTTTCAATAATGAAGAGGCTTATCAAAAGCGTTTCGATTATATTAACTAACAACATGAAAATATAAGGTTAACATGTGAATTAGAAAATAATTGAAGTATATCATTTATAGATATAAAAACTGCTTAAAGTAATGAAGGGCTAGTAACAGGGGTACATAGAAAACCAACTTTAAAGGGTAAGGCTTAAATTAGTACAGTTTTTTTTCCCATGAAATGCAAAATTAATTCAATTAGAACTTTACTCAATAGAGTTTACAATGTTTGTTCGAATTATATAACTTTGCATAAAGAATTTCTTAAACTTAGGGATTATTTTCTGAACAATAATTATCTAAGACACATATATGATAAGCATTTAAAGTCTTTCCTCTATACTAAACTAAAAAGTAAAACTGTACGTTTTGAGGTAAAAAAATTAGTTAAATATGTTAAAATGCCTTTCTATGGAAAGATCAGTTATCAGTTTCGCAATCTGGTACTTAAAAAATTAAAAAACAGTTTCCCGTCTGTATTTTTAGGATTATACTTCAATCAAATCATGGCAACATCAGTCTGTTTGTGTGTTATGCACCTACTAATGAGGCACTCGATGAAAGGAAAGACACATTTTATGAAAAGTTGCAAGAAGGAGTAGGAAGGGTACCTAGACATGATGTTTTGATCTGCGTTGGAGACTTTAATGCAGTAATGGGCTGTTCAAATGAGGGATTTGAGGCATGTATGGGTAAGATGGGAGTTGGTAGTAGGATGAGTGAAAACGGAGTGAGGTTTGGAAGCTTCTGTCTAGCAAATGACTTAGTCATCGGGGGCACACTCTTTCAGCATTGCAATATACACAAGACAACTTGGGTGTCGCCATGTGGAAAATATAAAAATCAGATTGATCACATCGCTATCAGTAGGAGGCATAGAAGTTCTCTGCTAGATGTTCATGTTAAACGGGGAGCGGATATTGGTAGTGACCATCAACTCAGCATTGCAAAAATAAGGTTTAAACTTAAAAATCAGAAGAAGGAAAAATCTGGTGTTGGTAGATACGATATTGTTAAGCTTAGAAGGGAAGGAGAAGAAAAGGAGGAATTCAGATTAGAATGCAGAAATAGGTTTTTGGTGTTGGAAACGTTGGAAGAGGGGGAGAGAAGTGTAGATGAGATGTGGGAGGATGTGAACAAAGTTTTGCATGAGACTGCTGAATGTACGATTGGAAGGAGACATAGATTCAGGAGAAAGAAATGGATATCAGAGGAAACATGGGATATGATAAAAAAGAGAGGTGAGGCTAAATTGAGGAGTGAGATGCAATGCGTTGATGAACTAGAGATTGAATTAGCAAGAGCTGCCTACTGGAGTTTGAATTCAGAAGTAAGAAGGTTAGCTAGGAGAGATAAAAGAAGATGTGTGGATGAAAAGGTTGCAGAGACTGAAATCTTAATAAACAAAAATGATGGACAGAGTCGAAGAATAGCATATGAATCGATTAGAGAACTGAGTGGTAATGCAGGTAAACGCAAGGAAATACCAGTTAGAGACAGGGAAGGAAATTTATTGACCAAAGATGGAGATATTAAAAATAGATGGAAAGAGCATTTTGAGACAGTTCTTAATAGACCAATACCACCAGAAGAGGATATACCGTCTGCTCAGGAAGATTTAAATATAGAAACAGGAGAGTTGAGGCTTGCAGAAGTGGAGAAAGCAGTAAAACAGTTAAAGAATAATAAGGCACCAGGGGAGGATGGTTTATTTCCGGAAATGTTTAAAGTGGAGGGGGATAGATTAATAATGATCTTGACCAAGCTATTCAATAAGATATGGGTGACGGGGTTACTACCATCAGTTTGGAAGAATGGTGTAATTGTTAAAGTTCCGAAGAAGGGAGACCTGAGTGAATGTGGTAATTGGAGGGGAATCTCTTTGTCACCGATAGCTTTGAAAGTTTTCAGTAGAGTGTTGTTAAATAGGTTGGAGCCGGTGGTTGAGGGTATTCTGAGGGATGAACAGGCTGGTTTTGGAAAGGGACGTGGTTGCAATGATCATATCTTTATAGTTAGGCATTTGATGCAGCAAGTTAATGAAATGAGAATACCGTTAAGTCTTTGTTTTGTTGATTTTGAAAAGGCTTTTGATAGTGTTTCGAGAGAGACTATGGGGAAGATCATGAGACATTATGGAATACCAGAGGAGTTTGTGAGGGTCATTATGAACATGCATGAGGACACATTTTGTAAAGTGATGGTTGATGGTTGTCTGAGTGATTCGTTTGAAGTCAAGTCCGGAGTAATTCAAGGTGGTGTTCTATCGCCTTTACTATTTATATTGGTCATTGATTACATTATGAAACGCGTTGGAACAGAAACCGGTGCAGGTATACTTTGGGGAGAGAACAGGAAACTTTTGGATTTAGATTATGCAGATGATATAGTTTTGATTTGTGATGGGCCAGAAAAGATGCAGAGAGTGTTGGACTGTTTGGTGAGTGAAGGTGGCAAGGTGGGTTTGGTTATTAATTGTGGAAAAACTGAAATAATCAATATGAATATGGAAAATGCGCAGGAATGTGTAATTGGAGGTATGGTTGTAAAGCAAGTTGATAGGTTTAAATATTTAGGTACTTATTTAGCCAAGGATGGTTCTTTGAACTTTGAATTCGAGGAAAGGTTAAAGAAGGCTAATCAGGCAATGGGAATGCTTAAAAATATTTGGAATAATAAAAATTTTTCTGTGCATACAAAAATCAAACTTTATAAGGTAATGGTTAGGAGTATCTTAATTTATGGACACGAGTCTTGGTACAGCACAGTGACTATGGAAAATAAATTCTTGGTGTTTGAAAACAAAGCACTTAGAAGAATATTAGGAGTTAAGTGGTGGGAAAGGATACCAAATAGTAGAATTAGAGAAATAACGGGAGTGCAGCCGGTCGATGAATATGTTAGGTTCTCACGATGGAAGTGGCTAGGACATGTGTATAGGAGACAGGGAATAGTACGAGGTACACCAGGGTGGGTGGCACTTGGTAGGAGAGGTAGAGGAAGGCCAAAAGAGACGTGGGTGAGGACAATGAAACGGGAAGCTGGAGATGAGTGTTGGGGAGATCTTGAGGAGTTAGCACAAGATAGGATGTGGTGGTGTGAGTTCATCGAGGCCCTATGCATCCCCGAGGGTGCCACAGGAAATGATTGATTGACTTACTAATGACTTTAAGATGAAAAAATTTTCCAATCACAAAGACAGGGTGCCTACTCTTCTATGGTCAGATGTTGTTTACAAATTTACATGTCCTAGTTGTAAGGCTAGGTATATTGGATGTGCAAGTTGTTCATTCAAAATAAGAATATCTGAGCATATGGGAAAGAGTTACAGAACAGGGCATTATTTACATCAGATGGCATTTTCATCTATTAGAGAGCATTCATTAACCGACGACCACGCTTTCTCTTACAATGCTTTTCAGGTAGTAACTAAATTGAGTAATTCAGCTGGTGCTTTGCTAGGAGAAAAAATACTAATAGAAAAGTATAAACCGGAAATTAATGTAGCTAATAGTACTTAATGGATTCTCTGTCCGAACCTACAGGTGGGTTTGGCTTGTTTGCTTTAGTTTGGGGGGTTCGAGTTTAGTGTTCGAACAGACACGTGTTGTTCCAGCTGGGGGTTTAAGTAAGCTACTTTGGGTCTTCCCTAAGTGGTTTTTGGCATTTCTATTTGAGCTTTTATACGGGAAGGAGGGTTGATTTTACTTCCTTTCATATAGTTTGATGTTTTAAAAAAGTCCTAGCTTCGTCTTTTCATCAAGTCTGTGCCAGCTATATAGGACAATTGTAATACCTGATGACGGCCTGAAGTGGGCCGAAAATTCGAATCATGTTAGGAGTATTTACCTAATAAATAAATAAATAAATAAATATATATATATATATATATATATATATATATATATATATATATATATATATATATGTATATATATATATATATATATATATATATATATATATATATATATATATATATATATATGTATATATATACATATATATATATATATATATATATATATATATATATATATATATATATATGTATGTATATATATATATATATATATATATATATATGTATATATATATATATATATATATATATATATATATATATATATATGTGTATATATATATATATATATATATATATATATATATATATATATATATATATATATATATATATATATATATATATATATATATATATATATATATATATATATATATATATATGTATATATATATATATATATATATATATATATATATATATATATATATATATATATATATATATATATATATAATCTATCTATCTATTGCCAGACTCCTCAATCCCGCACGGGGTGGCCACAAACAAATCGCCTCCATGTCGCCCTGTTCCCCTCCATGTCACTGCCCTGCTCCCAACTCACACCCCCTTCTCTCATATACCTCTCCACTCCATCCCTCCATCTCATCTTCGGGCTCCCTTTCCCTCTCTCCCCCTCCACCTCACTCACATACACTCTCTTCGTCAGTCTCTCACCTTCCATCCTCTCCACATGGCCAAACCACCTCACTGTGTTCCTCCTAACGCTTCCTATCACATTCACATCCACACGACAACGCTCCTTTATATCCTCATTTGTCAGTCTATCTCTCCATGTGACTCCACAGGTTCCTCTTAAATAACTGATTTCCACTGCCCTCACTCTTGACTTGTGTCCTTCCAACAACGTCCAAGCTTCACTTCCATACGTTAGAGTTGGTATCACAATACCGTCATGTAGTAACTTTTTCACTTCCATGCTCACTTTCCCGTTTATCACTGCTTTCAAGGAACCAGCAACCTTTCTTCGTTGTTGTACCCTTTCAAGCACTTCACCCTCCAAACTTCCATCCTTACTCATCGCACTATCCAAGGACTTAAACGTAATCACATTATCCATTTCCTCACCATCCAACCTCGCTATACATTCACTGACTTCACCTCTCTCAAAGACCATCACTTTACTCTTCCCTACATTCACCTTTAGATTCCGTTTCTTACACACTCTCCCAAACTCATCCACCAAACCTTGTAGCTCCCCTTCGTCTTCACTCAACAACACAGTATCATCTGCAAACAACAGTACAGTGAGTTTCCAAACACTACCCTCACTCACCAGGGCCACTCCAACGTCCACTGCCCTACTTTGTACCTCTTTTATTAAACCATCTATGTACAGATTGAACAACCATGGAGACATGACACATCCCTGTTTCAACCCAACCTTCAAAGAGAAAAATTCACTCAGTTCACCATCCACACGCACTGCAGCCTTAGCACCATCATACATACTCTTCACAGCATTCAACAACTTCCCATCTACTCCATATATTCTTAATACTTTCCACAATCCTTGTCTGTCCACCCTGTCATATGCTTTCTCCAAATCCATGAAGGCTGCATACAACTTCTTTCCTTTCTCTAGAAACTTTTCCACTAAGGATCTAAGAATGAATATCTGATCTGCACAACTTCTTCCCTTCCTAAAGCCTCCCTGTTCTTCTCCAACTAATTCCTCTGTTCTTCCCCTAACTCTGTCAGTAAGTATCCTACCATACACTTTTCCTATTACACTAAGAAGACAAATGCCACTATGATTACCACACACTTCTTTTTCTCCTTTTCCTTTGTACAAGGGAATAATTATACCTGACTTCCAATCCTCCGGGACTGTACCTTCCTCCCAGGCCAATCTGCACATCTTCCACATCCATTCTACTACTATCTCTCCCCCATGCTTCAGCATTTCACCACACACTCCATCAACTCCTGGGGCTGTCCCCAATTTGACTTCCTTCATTGCTTCCACAACTTCTATCCTACTGATTTCTTCCTGTCTTCTCACCTCCCTCCTTCTCCCAGCCATTCCCCATCCACTTATACTCGCACCAGTTCTCTCCATCTGCTCACTTTTTCTCCCTTCTCCACTAGAAATGTACCATTTGTATCTTTCACTCCCCTGTTAACTTCACTGCCACCCTGTCTTACTCTCTTCACCTCCTTCCTGAACATTTTCTTACAGTCCATCCACTGTACACTCAAATTCCTTCCAAATTCCTCATCCACTCTCTTCTTACTCTCTCTTACCAATCTTTTCACCTCTCTCTTCCTTTCTACACACAGACACACACACACACACACACACACACACACACATATATATATATATATATATATATATATATATATATATATATATATATATATATATATATATATATTATATCCCATCCAACACAAGTGCCTTCCTGTATGTTGGAAAAACACACATAACACGCGCGGGCACATGTTGAAAGTTATTAATAATCCATCTGGGATGGAATATTTCTCCTGCCACATGCCTTGTTGCGTGGGGCTCAGCCAAGATCGAGATGACTCAGAAACTTGTGTCACTGTATGTGTTAAAAATTTATCATCCCATAATGGATGTACTTGGTTCCTCATATAATTCAGGTGGCTTAGCTTTCACCATGCTATAGTAGAGCGACATAGTACCATGTTCCTATCTTTTTTTTTTCCAAGGAAGAAGGAACCAAAGGCCAGGGGCCTGCAAATTGCTCCCTCCAAGAAAAAAAAAAAAAGATAAATAGCCAAATTCAAGATCCATTCATTTCGAGATGCCTGGACACACTGCATTTGAAAGACCGAAGATCGTGGGCACTAGGAAAAATAAACAGAGGGAGTTCCAGAGTTGACCTGTTGCATACAGGAAAGACTGGGAGTAGCGGTTAACTCTTGTATTAGAGAGTTGGACAGAAAAAGGATGAGAGCTTGTTGCTAGACGGCTGCTACATGTCCGCCATAGTGGTGGATGGAGGCAAGCAGACAGTTCAGAGGAGCAGTGACCATTGATGTAGCGATAGAAAACAGATAAAGACGCGACAGTGCGGCGAAGAGACAGGTTGAAGGGCACCGGTAAGAGGAGGAGAGTTAATGAGAGCTGGTGTATGTGACGAGCCTCCTCACACATGAGAGTTGTATTGTACACAGGGGCGAATGAAACCCGTGTATAAAGTCAACAACTGTGCAGGGGTAAAGAAGGTACAGAGTCGGCTTAGCACCCCTAATCTCTTGGAGCAAATTTTACAAGGGAGGTAATATGTTCTTTCCATGGTAAATCCCGAGAGAATGAAACCCCAAGTATGTTTAAAGATGATAGAGGATTGAGCTGGATATTAAAATTTTGAGGGTACTCCTGTGAAGGAGTTTGTCGGGTTGATAGATACTGAACTGAGTTTCTGATGCATTAAAAACGAGTTTATTTTTACCCCAGTAAGAGATATGAGCCAAGTCAGACATTAGGTGTGCCATAGCCTCATCCCTTGTTTGTTGAGGCAACTGTTGAAGATGGATGCTGCAGGAAGCGAATGGAAAGGTGAAGGATGGAGTCATCAGCTTAAAAGGTCGTTGATGAACAAATGGAAGAAAGTTGGTGATCGGACAGCCACGCAGAACACCACTTTTGATAGCTCTAGGAGAAGAACAGTGACCGTCTACAACAGTAGCTACGCAGTAGAACGACCAGGAAGGAAGCTAGAGATGAAGGCGCATATAGAAGAATAGAAACTGTAAGACGGCAGATTGGAAATTAAGATTTATGCTAGACTCGATCGAAAGCCTTTGAGATGTCAAGTGCAAGGGCAAAGCTTTCGCCGAAGTCCTGAATGGAGGATGAAAGGTATGTGAGATCACCAGTGGAACGACCCTGGCGGAATCCGTACTGACGATCAGAAAGAAGGTTATGATAGGAAAGATGCTTAAACATTTTCTTGTTAAGAATAGACTCGGAAACTTTTGAAAGACAGGATGTTAAAGCAATTGGGCGATAGTTAGAGGTCTGGGAATGGTCACTCTTCTTTGGGGCAGGCTCAATGAAAGCAAACTTCCAACAAGAAGGAATGGTGCAAGCTGATAAACAAAAACGAAAGAGCTTACCTAGGCAGGGTGTAAGCACAGAAGCACAGATTCTGAGGACAACAAGAGAGACCCCATCAGGCCCATATGCCTTGTTAGTACTGAGGCCAGTGATGACAAAAAACACTTCAGTTGAAGAAATTTTAATGTCAGCCATGAGGAAGTCACAGGTGGGGAAAGCATGGAGGAACAGCATCGGAATAATCTAAGATGAAATCGCAGGAGAATGTCTGAGCAAAGAGTTGTTTTATCCGTAGATAAAGTGGTTACACAGCCATCAGAGTGGAAAAGTGGAGGGAAGGTTGATGAGGTAAAGTTGTTAGAAAGGTTTTTGGCAAGGTGACAGAAGGAGCCAGAAGAATTCGAGTCGGAGAGTTCAGAGCATTAATCGGACGAAATTATTTTTGGCAGAGTGAAGAACAGACTTAGCACGATTCAAGACAGAAATATAAGAAGGATGAGATTCATGGGTGGGTTGGCTCTGACGCCTTTTGTAGGCCTTCTCCTTATTATGGACAGCATAAGAAGGAGCGTGATTAAACCAAGGCTTTTTTGTATTAGTCAAAGGAATGTGTCACGGTTTTTTTTTGAAGAATATGCAATATTAAATAACACTTTAAATGTTACTTGAGAACAGGGACAAAGAACTGACTTGTGAAAATCAAGCAATGATTTCGTCACTGGGAGAGAGGACGATGGTGGGAGCATGTATGGTCCCCCTCCTGGGGACTTCAGGCTTGGTTAAAAGATGTAATTTTGGGTTAATATTGAATAAGAAGTGTAGTGTGTAATGTGCATGTAGTTTAGTGTTGACAGTCAGAGAAATCTGTTTTGGAGAGTATGCTGGTCTACCCTCTGTGTTACTGAAAAACTGAAAAAAGTTCAGCAAAGGGGGATGATCAGGAACTAGTCCTGAGGGCTGATGAAATGGGAGCTCCAGCTCTCCCTGTCATCAGCTTTCCATCTAGCTTGGGAGTACTGCCCTGGTCAACTGGTGCTACAGTCTACACCTTCTATCTCGGGGTCCCGGGTTCGATTCCGGGCTAGAGCATAAAAACTGTCTACATATGTACATACATGTAATGTGTGTTCCCTTCAGTGTATTTATCTATCCATCTATCTATCTGTCTATCTTTTTATATATATATATATATATATATATATATATATATATATATATATATATATAATCCCTTTAAGACCCAGATGCCCAAGTCCTGGAGACCCCAAATCCCGGACATTTTGGGATTGGTTCTTTGAAACCAAAAATGGCCAAAAAACGCGTAATAAAGCAAAAAAAAAAAAAAGACGTTTTCAACACTACTTTGAATTTGTTGCACAGGGACGAACAGCCGTGACTTGGCTCGTAGCTCCTCCAACGTCCAGCAGAAAGCCCCTGCCTCTTCCCCATTTCCCACCTACCTACTGTCGTGACTGCACGCTCATCGCCATGGCCGCCTACATGCTCGCTTTTGTGGTGGTGCCCTACCTGATGCAGACCCTGCTGTTCCTCTGCTGCCTCTTACTCATGTGTGTGACGATGGTCCCACTACCCGAGAAGAGGAAACGAGTGGTTCTGATTCTGGAGAAAAAGAGGGAGATATTGGAGAAGGTGGACGCAGGATGGTCAACCTCCTGCATCCTCTGTGAATTCAACCTGGCCCGCTCTACCTTGTTCAACATCAAGAAATCCTGGGACACTCTCACCCAGTACTCGGCTGACTTCTCATCGAAGACCAAACACAATGTGCAGAGGAAGATTATGTACCCTCCCACGTTTGCGGAAATCGACCGCTCCACACTGATTTGGTATCGTCAACAACGTGCTGCTGGTGTGCTGATACTTGGTACGGAGCTGAAGGCTGCTGCTGAGAAGTTTGCCGGGCTACACGACACCCCAGACTTCAAGGTATCCGAAGCATGGCTCTTTGCTTTCAAGTTATGACATGGACTTACCAACTGTAAGGCCCATGGCGAAACTCTGGACGTCAACAAGGATGGAGTAGAAAAGTTTCAGCAGAAGGTAAAAGGCTTGATCGACAGGGAGGGCCTCACTCTTGGTCAAGTCTATAATGCTGACGAAATTGGTCTTTTCTGTCACTCGCTGCCCACAAACACCCTAGCAGAGGAGAAGGAGAAGTGTGTACCTCGATGCAAGCTTTCCATGCAGCAGATACATGCTTTGTGTTGTGCAAATGCTAACGATATGCACCGGCTCAAGCCCATTATAGTTGGCTGTGCAAAGCAGCCTCAGTGCCTTCGCAGGTTGAAGGATGTCCTTCCTGTCATTTGGTACCATTCTGTGAAGGCTTGGTTTACAGCCAAGATCTTCAAAGACTGGTTTCACCAGCACTTCGTCAAGGAGGTCATCTATTATCAGACGAACACACTGGGAATCCCACGAAACCAGGCAAAGGCTCCCCTTCATCTGAACAATGCACCTATGCATCCGTCCAACAAGGAGTTGGTGGCTGAGAATGGCAGCATTAGGTGCTTGTTTTTGCCACCTAATACTACCGCTCTCATCCAACCAATGGACCAAGGAGTGATTGTGGCAATGAAGAGGCTGTACTGTCAGAAGTTCCTGGACGAGATGATGGTTGTTCTCAAGAACAAGGATGAGCGCAGGGAAGGACGGGACACGTGAGTCCAGTGGACAGTGGAAAACCTTCGCCGCCACAGCCTCATGTCAGCCATCTACAACTGGGCCAGTGCATGGAGGGAAGTCTCTGTCAAGACTCTGGAAAGTGGTTGGTCTTGTCTGCTTCTCGGGACTGATGTGGTGCACGACTTTCTAGGTTTTGACTTGGGTGACTTCCATATGTGTCTTCATGTGGCTGGCAATGAGGTGGATGTGGACGAAGTACGTGAGTGGTTGGATGACGACGAGGGCAGTCCTGGGTATTGGATCATGTCTGATATCGAGATCACATCTTCAGTTGCAGGTACAAGTACCCAGCTGGAAGATTCTGACAAGGACAGCTAGGATGATGCAGACTCCTCTCAGCGCGCCACTACTACAGCCATCCCCAAGCTGAGCGCACTCCGGGAGCAGGTTGAATTAATTCTGGACTACCCTGAACACCCAGACTGCGACAGAGCGATGGGGCCCCTGGGACTTGTGGTGGAACTGCGTGCTTTTAGGCAGCGCATCATCACTTGCCGGAATCGCCGTTCCTTATGTCAAGCAACTACTGACACCTTCTTCAGACCCATGACCCCCGCTGTGCCCAGCCCTGGCTCCACACCAATGCCTCACTCAGACGTGCCTTCCACCTCCGAGCCACAGCCCAGCACATAGGCTATGGTGGAGTCTCCACTGCACGTGAGTTTGTGGATATCTTCAGAGTCATTTGCAGTAGGTCGCCCATCACCATGCCCCAGCAACACACCCCTCGACCACCTGGAACACCTACTCTCTGACTCTGACAGTGAATAAACAGCAAAAACTCGCCACTAGATCGCATGGGAATTTACAGTGTTGTGCATTGTTAAGAAGAGAATGTGCAGTGTTAAGAAATTAGAATTCACAGTGCCAAGAATTAAGTGCACGGTACAACACTGGTGAGTTTCAAGTGCAGCACAAGTAAGAAAAGAATGTGCAGTGTTAAGAACAGAGTGCAAAGGATTAAGTGCAGTGCAACACTAGATTACTGTACGTGCTTCAAGTGCACCTTCGTACTGTCAGAGTCTGAGAGGAGGCGGGTTAATCTTCGTGACGGCCACAGACGTGTTGTAAGTACCCTGTTCACTGCTAAATATTTTCCATACTCCTATGGTCAGACTCAAATATGAAGTCGGTTTGGGTGGGGCCCGCGCGGGGATTTCCCTCTCTACAGCTCTGCCAAACCTCCTCTCTCTCTCTCTCTCTCTCTCTCTCTCTCTCTCTCTCTCTCTCTCTCTCTCTCTCTCTCAGTTGATTGAGAAAGTTTTTATATATTTATAAGTTTTGTTTTCTTCTATATTGTTTCGACCTTTTTTCCACACCACCACTGAGGTAAAAGTCTTGGCGCGTTTTTTTTATAGAGGTTTCCCCAGTAGGCATAAGTCCTCTCTGATCTTTAATCAGACAATTCATCCTCCGAGCTTTCTGATATGTTGATTAAGAATGAATCCACGAAATGGTCGACTGCTACGTCTTGCTGTGAATCTTCTTCTTGCTGTTGTTCAGCATGCTGCACTGCTTTCATCCAGTTATTCGGTGTTACATGATTCAAAGCTTCTTTGGCAAGACGTTTAAGATCAACCATTTTGAAGGTGTTTGCCTTGGCTATATAGGTCTTCACCTGAGCCCAAATGAGCTCAATAGGGTTGTACTGACAATGGTACGGTGGTAATCTTATGACCCGATGCCCTGCTTCTTCAGCAATTGTGTCAATTACATACTTTGTGCCAGTATCAAACTTCTTTGCAAGTTCATACAGCTCGTGTTTTAAGAGATCGTCGCTGGGCCGTACTCCCTTCTTTATAAGCCAGTCCCTTATATCCGATTTTCTCCAGGACGAGGTTGTTTTTTTTTCAAGTTGGACTGAATGATAGGAAGCGTTATCCATAACAATTACAGAGTTTGGTGAAATGTTTGGTATTAGTTGATTCCTGAACCAGTCTTCAAAAAGTGTTGAATTCATCTGATTATGGTAGTCCCCATCGTTTTTTGCTTGAAATATCAACTCAGCATTGTTAACAAAGCCATTTCTCGTTCCAGCATGCACAATAATTAAACGACGTCCTTTTCCAGTCGGTTGCTGTATTCCAGTGGCTTGTGGGGATGCAGTGTCAGTCCAGCATTTTCCAACTGTATAATTTTGATTTACCCAAGTTTCGTCAAGATACACAATGTTCTGGGAAGACACTTTGACCTGCCGAATTTCTCTCAAAAATCTGGTCCGAGCTGCTGCTACATCGCTCCTTTCCATAAGGAACTTTCGGCCATCAACTTTTGTATATTTGAAGCCCATCTGCAAGAGAATCCTGTGAAGAGACTCGTTGCTTCCGTTGAAAGATAATATTATGTTTTCCTTGAGTTCTTCGTAAATCTTGTGCAATGTAGGAATTTCATGCCTTTCATAGAATCCCAGGACAGTTCTTCTGACCACACGCTTGTCGAAATCGTCGAGATTCGTTACAGTTGCACTGCGCTTCTTTTTTGGTGACGAGAATACAGGCTGTTCTGGTGACATTTGTGTCACACAAGCTTTATTAAATTTGGAGCAGATTCTTTGGACTGTTTTTTCTCTAACATTGGTAGCTTTGGCAGTGCGAGCAACTGCTCCTGAAGGTGGAATTATAAAGTCTCCAATAGCCTTTTCTTCTAAAAAATACTTGTTCACATTGTAAATAAGTTCTTTCTCCCGACTGTGGAGCACACGAGAGCGAGTCGGAGTAGCTGCCATCGTGGGTGGAGATCAGGGAGGAAATGAGCGGTCACCTGTAGTCTGAGGTGGGTGTCCTTGACCTCTGGCAACGTCGGAAAGCGACGTTGTCACGTGGTGTGGAATTTATACAAATCATTGTTATTATCATAAAAAGCGACACATTCATAGCACTATATAGCCTTATTTAATATATTTAATAAGTATAGAATATTTAATATACAATTTCAAATAGTAAATAGCTGACGTATGACAGAGAGAGAGATAGGTACTGGGGTTGATGAGGCAGAGCTGTAGAGAGGGAAATCCCCTCTCGGGCCCCACCCAAACCGACTTCATATTTGAGTCTGACCATAATTCCTCATTCTCTGGTTCCTTTTCATTTATGGTTTCTGTCCCTTATTTGTGTGACTAGGGTCATAAATAGGTGCTGTGCAGTCTGGTAGGGAGTTATTTAGGTGGTTTTCAAAGTTAGGTTGGGTTGGGGTCCATAATTACCTGTTCAGAGGCATTTTCCCAAATCCCAGACAAATCCATGTCCCGGATATACGTTTGGCTCTATTACGTCGTATCTTGGAGGGATATATATATATATATATATATATATATATATATATATATATATATATATATATATATATATATGGAAAACAATACTTACACTTATATATGTACATATCACGTGGAAAAATGCCTATAATGAATACCTGATAAAAGATAATTTCATGTTTTTATTTATCTCATTGTTAATTGCTATCAACTAATTGCTCGGTTATTAAAGCTAATAACCATCTTAAGCTGATGTAGAAATTATGGGAGGTTGTAAGTCATGAGAGGCTGTTGTCTAACTCCAACAAATTTAACCCAACTCAGGAAACCTCCAACCCCACAGGTGCACAGTTACTGTAACTGGTTTGATCGTGGCGAGAATTTAAAAACCAGCGAGACTTCAGATGATGACCTGCAGACCACTCACTCATCACCCACTACTGCCAGTCGCCTCACCTTCCTACCCCACAGACTGAGACAAAAGGACCAGGGACAAGAAGAAGCTGCAGACAGTCATAAGGACATCAGTGTTACTCCATAACCATTAAGTCTCATTTTGTATAATACTATTGCTGCCTCCTTACGATAGTATTCAAATCATGAAAGACTACTCCAATTCGACGAAATAAATCTAGATTTCCTTAACCCTTTCACTATGATGATGCTCTCCTCATCTTAATGAATTAGTGAGGCAGTAACAAGAATTTACCTAAAATGACGAATTCGAACTGAAGGGGTAAAAATCACGGGCCATGACAATACTTGGCGCCAGTAAATTTGACAGCTAATTTATTCCTTCGGATAATAACTGTAAACTTTTTTTTAATATACTTTCAGAAATTTTCAGTAATGCATAAACATAGGATGGTCCATTATGGGTCTTCTACGTCGTTTTGAAGATACTGTTGCATCTTTTCCTTAGCTATTTATTCTGCACGTCGCTAGTCATTGCTCTGTTTCATGTTAGAAATCATTGCCCTGTTTCATGTTGGAAAAGCAAACTGTGTCGATGTTAAAACTATTAAAATAATATCAGACAGATTCATAAAGTGAAAATAGAAGAATATACATTGTTAAGCAAGAAATGCTGGGATGCTTACTAAGCTGCATTATACCAGCAGAAAGAATCTGACATGCAAGCCATGTCCTTTCCTAACAACCACCTTTGTTTGCCTAATGTGATATACGTCTATGTACTAGAAAAGCGTTTTATCTTATACAATGTATTTCAACAGGATGACTTGTATATTTCGTATCAGAATGGACTGTCCCTAGACAGGGGAGACCCGTTGGTACGATAAGCTCAGATGAGAACATTTATCCCCTTCGATACTACTGCGTATATTTCAATTTTGCATTCTTCCAACAAAGGATTTTTTAAACTATAGAAAAAAAAAAAAAGAATTCCATGAACCTCAACAAAAGTGTCTGGTAATAGCAATAACAACATACAAAATACAAAACGGAGCTAACAAGCAGAATCCATAAATTTAACCCCTTCAGTTTGATAGTGTCATCGTGTGTGTACGTTTTTTATTATAGTTTACAGACAACTAAGTCAGGCAAGGAGAGCTATCTGGTGGTGTAGGACTTAAAGATGGCTGTATCCTATCCTCCAGTTTCAGAACTATTGAATAAAAGCATTAGAAGGTCCCCTGAATAACACGGGAACGACATTCTCGAGATTGATGGGTTAATATGCACTTCTAGGAATGGAAACAATCACATATCCCATTGGAATGGTGTTACTGCCACCCCCAGGTGACTTTGCACTGACTAATATGCAAAATTATTTCTTCTAGATCAGGAAGCAATATTCTACGCTGGGTGGTACCATATAATAAAACGGAATATGAAGTCTGGATGAAATGTGATGAAAGAAGTTGTTAGGTTGCCAGATTACATCAATCTCAGATGACGAGATTGAGCTTAGGTTAGATCTGTGCCAGCTTACGATCTCGGGCTTTAATTTTGGAAGTTCAGGTCTAGAATAGTTAAGTAAAACATAGATTACGTTAGGTCAAGTTAGAAAAAGCTTATACAGGGTCAGGTAACGTCTATGTTAAGGTATTAAATTTTGTTTTTGGCCAATATTGTGAAAATAAAAACTGTTAAGCCTTTAATGTGTCTAAAAGAAAAAAAAAAAAATACCCAATCCATTATTGCCCCGAGAGGGAAGTAGAGGCCCATATATTTAGGGTTAAGATGGCCAGTCGTTGTTCTCTGAATAGCATTATAAGAAGTTATCCATACTCTCTTTCAGATGTAAACTCTTATTGGCCTCATGCGTCTGGCGGATCCTATCCCACTAAACAATCAGTCGTCCATCTGGTTGTATGGTTACCACTCAGGGTAAGAAATGGATTCCTGAGCTATAAGAAATAGCTTAGCCTGTGATTCAGTGTCGTAATCTAAAGATTACATCAAATGATTGAACTGGTGGCACCCTTACGTGTCACCTTCTTCAATTGTGTTTCAAATTGTGCCAGAACTATTGAATCTTCACAATAAACACTGTTTCCATATTTAGTTGTTTTTTTTCATTTGAACAGTTCACTGTACCATGAAATCAAGAAATCAAGATCACATCATGCCATACTATAGTCTCACATCCATATGTTAAAGTTGGCACTAACACTTCTTCATGCAAGCCTCGTGCAGCTGCAACACTTAAGCGTCTGTTTCTTACCAAGCTCTTCATTGCACCAGCTACTTTTCTTTCATGTGTCACTCTACTTTCCACTTCTTTTGCACATTTTCCTTTCTTTTCTGTCACTGTACCCAGGTATTTGAACTCTCTCACCATTTCCATTGTCTTTCCATTTACCTTAACATCGTACTGGGAATCACCTTCTCTCTCAATAACCATCACTTTACTCTTTTCTACATTTGCTCTCAAGGCACGACGCTCACAGACATCGGCAAAACTCTGCAGTAGCCTACCAAGTTCATGTCCGGTATTTGCAAGCAGTACTGCATCATCAGCATACAACAAATTTGAGATATTCCATCCATCACCATTCATTACCAACGCCATCCCCCTCTCCATTACCCATGTTTTTACTTCTCTCATCACCCCATCCATATGTATATTGAACAACCATCGGGACATCACACAATCTTGTACGCCCACACCGATCGTGAACCATTCACTTAGATGCCCATTAACCCTTACACATGCTTCACTACCATCATAAAAACTCTTGATGGCACCTAGTAGCTTACCATCATGCGCAAAATTTCCACAATCCTTCTCTGTCCACTTTGGCGTATGCTTTTTCCAGATCCATGAAAGCCATAAACACCTTATGATTCTTCTCACAAGCCTTCTTTGCTATCTGTCTCACTGCAGATATTTGATCCAGACATCTATGCCACTCCTAAAGCCACCCTGTTCATCACTCATTAGGGCTTCTGATATCTCTCGTATTTTCTCTATAATAATTCTTCCATATACCTTCCCTACCTCACTCAATAAACTTATGCCACGATGATTCTTGTACTCACTTCGCTCACCTTTATGTTTGTACAGGGGTACAATCACAGCCTTTTTCCACTCTGCTGGCAAAGTTTCACTCACCCATACCTTCTTACATATCTCCAACAAGCACTTCATTCCGCTATCTCCACTACACTTAATCATCTCTGCATACACCTCATCAACCTCAGCTGCTTTCCCATTTTTCAGCCGCTTCACAGCACTCTTCACCTGTGCGAGCGTCACGTCTCCTGGTACTGCATTCCATCTCTGCACACCCCCAAAACCAATCATGTTTACAGCCGCTCTGTTCTCTCTGTTATCGTTCATCAGACTTTCAAAATATTCTTTCCATCTGGTCCTTACTTTATCCCGATGGGTTAGTAATCTACCACCTACATCCTTCACACCATCATATTTCTTTCCACTTTCACTTGTACATATCCCCACCTCTTTCCAGAATAACTTACTGTTTTACTTCCTAGATCATCATTTACCTCCTTTTTTTTCCCCTTCACTAATCTCTTTACGTGCTTCTTGCTCTCAATATATTCAGTTCTTATTTCAACTGAACCCTTGTCCTGTAACCACTTTAGCCACTTCTTCCTCTTTCCCTCCACTGCTCCTTTAACCTCATCATCCTACTATGCCGTACCTTTCTTTTTTGTTGTTAATCTTACCACACCACACACCGCTTTTGCATTCCTAACTAAGCAAACCCTATATGCATTCCACATGGTGTCCAGATCCATTTCATTCCAATTCACTGAATCTAACTCTTCTACTTTGGTCCTGTAATCCTCTGCCATTTCTTTGATCCTCAGCTTCTCAACTTTCAGTCTTTCTCCCTGACTGCTCCTCTCTCTCCTGATCCACCTCATTCCTCTCAACTTGATCTTGCATACCACACTCATATGATCTGAGAGACCTCCACATCGTCCTCTCACGGCCTTTGTATCAGCAACTATTCCTATCATCAACCTCTCTACGAGCATGTAATCAATCAGGCTTCTTTCAACACGATCCCCTTTCCCTCTATACCATGTATATTTATGTGCATCTTTGTGTTTGAAGTACGAGTTACAAATTCACAACCTTCTCTCCTGTCTCCTGACACACGTCCCTTAGTCGCTTCTCATTATCATTTTCTCCTGGCACTCCATTACAACCCATTATATTATCCTCAGGACCAGCGCCTACTCTTCCATTCATATCACCCATTTCTCCTACTACTTCATGCTGCTCATCCCAAAACATGTCTTTCTCTCTCTCTCTCTCTCTCTCTCTCTCTCTCTCTCTCTCTCTCTCTCTCTCTCCTGTCCTCACACGGTGCATACGCTACTACCACCGCCACTTTCACCTTCTCAAACTTGAACTTGACATACATACACCTCAAGCTGACACATTTGTAGTCTCTCATTCCAATCTGCCATACCCCATTCGTCAACAAAGCAACTAATTGCAACTCCCTCGCCCATTCATGCCCGAGCTTACACATTTCACACCCTTCCACTCCTCCACTTCACACCATTTCATCTTCGTTTCACACAATGCCATCATGCATATCTGGCACTCATGAACACATTCACCACTTCCACTCTCTTGCTCTCCTCATTCAAACCTCTCACATTCCACATGGGCCTGCGGATCGCCCATTTGGTTGGGGCCCTGGGCAGGTATTGGGCCCTCCGAGGCTCTCTGAAACAATGCAACGATTATGTGATTTTGGATAGGGGAATCTAGGGGACACTTGAGCCTGCCAAAAACCCCGGTCATATGGTTCCCACCCAGCTTAGTAAATGGTTTCCTGGGTACAGGAAACCATTTGGCTTGCCACTCAGTGTAGAGATCAAATGACAACTACACACTGAGTGGGTGGACGATGGGCGCCCCCATCCACCTCTCTCTCTCTCCCTCTCTCTCTCTCTCTCTCTCTCTCTCTACATATATATATATATATATATATATATATATATATATATATATATATATATACAGTACATATAGCAGTGGACCTCAACGGCTGAAGATGGATATATATATATATATATATATATATATATATATATATATATATATATATATATATATATATATATATATATTGTTCCGGAACAGAGAGAGATAATGAACACTTGAAGTGAGAATACTAAAATCACTACTGTCCCGCAAAGTTCCAGGTTCAAAACAAAAGACAGGTAAAATTACAAGTTAAAGTTTAATGCTCAAACTAACAACTAAACATTCAAGACTCATAAGGATAATGTAATGGCAAAAAAGGTTACATATATGATTAATTCCAATAGCCTCTATTAACACGAATTTAGCAAGAGCAAATTTATCTAAGTCAGCCCTGATAAAATAAGAAAACCGGATAATGCAGAGTTAAAGCAAGATATAATATTATTACAGATACAAAATATTACTAATACTGGCTAACAGTATGGAACCAATATGAATCATAAAAAACTTTACCAGGCTTACGAATTAACGCCTTAGGCTATACAGTACAAGAAAAATGGTAATAACACTTATACTCAAATTATACAGCAGCTAGATGGCTGGAGACTTCCTGAGCACTCACAAAAATAATAATATACTGTACAGGGGAGGACAGAGATGTGAACAGAATGAGGAGTAGATCTAAGTGGCAACTAATGCAGAGACTGAGCTCATTATATAGGGGGCCGGCAGAGCTTGATTCAACTTGTAAGAAGGACGCGCAAATGAAGGCATAGGGGACGAAGAGTTGACAATCCTGCTCTGAACAACAGAAAGAACGACTTACTCTACTATAAGGGGGAGAAGAGGGGAGTGAGGTAGAACAAGCAAGCCTGGTCACTATGGAAGCCATGTGGCGAATCGTGAACAAACATGCAGCATACTGTACATTAGGATCATACAAAGGATGATGCAATCATGAACAAAACTGTATCATAAGTTAGAATTATACAAGGGATGATGAAATCATAGGCTATGTAACACCTCCCCACAAAGAAAAAGAAATTTACAAAGGAAATTTCTTATTACTCTAGAATAATCTGTCTAAAGTCTAGATAAGCAATCTGCAATAACATTTTCTTTCCCCTTGACATGTTGTATGTCTAATGAATACTCCTGAAGAAGTGGACTCCATCTTGTCAATCTCTGATTTTTATCTTTAAACTTACTAAGGAATTTCAGTGGGTTATGATCGGTATAAATGACTATGGGGTCAAAACCAGAACACAAATAAAATGAAAAATGCTGTAAACCCAAAATCAAGGCCAAAAGCTCTTTCTCAATAGTTGAGTAGTTCTTTTGAGGTGGAGTGAACTTCTTACTGTAATAAGATACAGGGTGTTCAATACCCTGATCATCTTCTTGCAGCAAAACAGCCCCAGCTCCTGTATCATTTGCGTCAACTTCCATCTTAAAAGGCTTAGCAAAATTTGGAGTAGCGAGCACTGGCTGACTTAATAGGATAGTTTTAAGTTTGCTGAAAGAGGATTCACAGTTATCAGTCCAGACAAATTTAACTCCCTTTTTCAGTAGGTCTGTAAGTGGTGATACAAGAATTGAAAAGTTAAGAACAAATCTCCTGTAATAACCTACCATTCCCAAAAATCTTTGTAGTTCTTTCATACTTTTAGGTCTGGGAAGATCACTTATAACCTGAACCTTAGCTCCTGGTGGTGCAACGTGTCCATCACCAATTACGTACCCAAGGTACTGAACTTTAGCTTGACCAAACTCACTATCTATCTATCTATCTATCTATAGCCCGACGCCCTAATCCCGCAAAGGGTGGCCGCAGACAAAACGCCTCCAAGTCACTCTGTCACCCACCATTTGACTCCCCTCCCCCAACTCACCCCCCTCCCTCATATACCTCTCAACTCCATCCCTCCACCTCATCCTCGGTCTACCCCTCCCTCTTCCTCCCTCCACCTCACCTACATACACCCTCTTAGTCAGTCTTTCATTCTCCATCCTCTCCACATGTCCAAACCACCTCAGTGTATTTCTCCTAATCTTTTCAACCACATCCACATCTACCCCACAACGTTCCTTCACTTCTTCATTCGTCAACCTGTCCCTCCATGTCACTCCACATGCTCCTCTCAAGTAACTCATTTCCACTGCTCTCACTCTTGACTTGTTCCCTTCTTGCAAGGTCCACGCCTCGCTTCCATACGTCAGGGTAGGGATCACAATACCATCATGCAGTGACTTCTTAACTTCCATACTCACCTCCCTATTTCTCATCACTGCTTTCAGTGTGCCAACAACCTTCCTTCCCTGCTGTACCCTTTCACGTACTTCATCCCCCAAAGTTCCATCCTTACTCATCACACTACCCAAGTACTTGAATGCACTCACATTCTCCATATCCTCACCATCCAACCTCACTGCACACTCTGTGACTTCATTCCTCTCAAACACCATAACTTTACTTTT
Organism: Coenobita brevimanus; assembly: GCF_032717465.1. Classification (NCBI taxonomy): domain Eukaryota; kingdom Metazoa; phylum Arthropoda; class Malacostraca; order Decapoda; family Coenobitidae; genus Coenobita; species Coenobita brevimanus. The sequence continues at coordinate 18,305,185 of NC_137032.1, forward strand.
GTTTACATTAACTTTCAGCTTCCTCCTCCTACACACTGCCACTTTGATAAATTAGCTACAAAATTAGCCTGAACCAAATGCTCAAGAAATTTACTGACATGGCATAGGTGATCTTTCCAGTTGTCACTGAAGATTAATACATCATCAATATAAACAACACACCCTGCCAAACCCTCTGTTACAACATTCATGAGCTTCTGAAAAGTGGCTGGTGCATTCTTCATACCATGTGGCATTACAGAACATGCAAAAGTCTTTCTTAGTGTTACAAAACATGAGATCTCCCTAGCACGTTCAGTCATAGGTACTTTAACAAATCAAACTTACTTATGTTCCTAGCCTTTCCAATCTTGTCTATGCAATCTTCCACGCGAGGGAGAGGGTAGGTGTCTGTTCTGGTTATCTGATTAACACATCCATAGTCGATGCAAAGCCGCTGTGACCCACCTGGCTTAGCGACTAGAGTGACAGGAAAACTCCACTCGCTCTGACAGGGCTCCATCATCTTGTGGTCCAACAGGTAGCCAAGCTCCTTCTGGATGAGAGGAACTTTCACTGGGTTCACACGGTAAGGAGGCAGTTTAATTGGCTTTGCATCTCCAACATCGACATCATGCATCAACACAGTGGTTCTTCCTGGAGTGTCACGGAACACTTGCGGGTACTCCTGCAGTAATGCCGAAAACTCCTGCCTTTCCTCGGGAGCTAGATGAGGAAGCTTAGTCTGGAGATCACTCATGATATCAGGATTCTTCCCCGAACTATAACTCAGGCTCATACTGCATGGGAGAGCTTCACTTGCAGACTCGGGTGGAACAGCTACAGTGCAGACTGGGTTATTTTCGTCCCACCTGTGATATAAATTTAGCATGTTGATGTGACAAAGTTGCTTGTTCTTTCTACGATCTGGTGTGGCGATGACATAGTTGACATCACTGAGTTTCTTCTCCACGAAATAATGACCACTAAACTTGGCTTGAAGAGGTTGCCCATGCACTGGTAGCAGAATCAAAACCTGATCTCCTGGCTGAAAGTGGCGTAACCTGGACTTCTTATCATACCAAGTCTTCATCTTCTCCTGAGCAGCTCCTAAATTCTCTCTCGCCAGCTGTAAAGCAGTGGACAGCCGTTCTTTGAACTTCATCACATACTCCAGCAGGTTGATGTCATCTTCCTCCGACAGCCAGCATTCCTTGAGTAGCTTAAGGGGTCCTCTTACTTCATGGCCAAACAGTAGTTCAAAGGGTGAGAAGCCCAGTGATTCATTTGGAGATTCTCTTGCAGCAAATACAACGAATGGAAGACCTTTATCCCAATCTTTCTGATGTTCCAAACAGTATTTCCTGAGCATCGATTTGAGTGTTTGATGATATCTCTCCAATGCTCCTTGGGTCTGGGGATGGTAAGCTGAAGACGTGATCTGGGTGATGCCCAACTCTTTCGGAAACTGCTTGAAAACATCTGACATGAAATTACTTCCCCGGTCTGACTGTACCTCCTTGGGCAGACCAAACTTGGTGAAAAACCCTAGCATTTCCTTAACCACGTTCTTTGCTGAGATATTTCTAAATGGAATGGCTTCAGGATAACGAGTAGCCATATCAATCAGGGTCAACACATAAGAAAATCCTGAAGAAGTCGTAGGAAGAGGGCCCACAATATCCACCAACACACGGGTGAATGGCGCCTCAAAAGGAGGAATGGGAACTAGAGGTGCAACCTTTTCAGTCTGATTACAGTTCCCCACAACTTGACAGGTGTGACAAGACTTACAATACCAGGAAACATCCCTGAAGATACCTGGCCAGTAGAAGTGTTTCAAATGCGTGCCACAGTCTTCCTCACTCCAAGGTGTCCTGCCAAACTGGAATCATGAGCCACTCTAACGATATCCTGCCTACAAACACGAGGGATGACAACTTGATGTACAACCTCCCATTCAGTCGGCTGATGCTGTTGGGGGTCTCCACTTCCTCATAAGTACTCCTGACTTTATATAACAAGTAGAAGCACCAGCTGACTCTTCCTCACTGCAAGAAGAGTTAGCTAGACCTTTCAACTTAGGGTCAGCAATCTGCAACTCAACCAACTCTTGACGAGACAAATTATCAACACTACGGGGTACTGCCTCATCTGGTGAGTGGTCCAAATTAGGAAGAAAAGTGTCAGCTAGGATAACATCATCATCATCATTCTCCTCTAAGTCACCAGTGCCTTTAGACTTAGCCCTAGTGACAGCACATGCAGAGAACACATCAGGGACATCACAATCCAGGGTCGTAGTCACTGGTTCACTAGACAACTGAGGAGCTGGACACACTTGACTTCCACCGATATCATTTCCAAGTAAGAAAGTTACACCTGACATTGGGAGTGTCTCAGCCAACCCAACCATAACGGAACCATTAACAAAACCAGACTCTAAATTCACTCTGCACAGAGGGACAGAGAAGTAATTATTCCCTACACCTTGTAAGATTAGTTTCATCAGAGGAATTAACATTAGAGCCTAGAACACTGGTCAGCATGAGGGATTGGCAAGCACCTGTATCACGATATATTTTAACTGATTTCCTGTCATTACTGTCCAAAGGACTGACAAAACCATCAGACAGGAAATTAGCACATGAACTCTTGAGAGTGTCACTCACGTTACTGCTCAAAAGAGGAGCTTCATCATGAGAATTTAATTTACCCCTCAAAGCAGGTTCAGTTAACACGGTTAAAGAATTCTGGGAACTCTCAAGGGTGGACACTAGACCAATTGATTGAATATTTAAAGACTCCTTTTTGTTCACATCACGCTGTCTCCTGAAACATTTCTCCGTAGTATGACCAAGCTTACTACAATAAGTACATTTACTTTTCTGAAATCTAGAGGTGGAGCTGGTATTTACTTCCTGAGAAACATCATCTTTATTCTCTTTCCTGTTACTTGTACTCTGAGTAGAGGCAAAACGTACTTACTCTCGGCTTTCCTTTTTTCTTTAGAGTATCTCTTGTGAGTGAGAACATATTCATCAGCTAAAACTGCAGCATGAGACAAATTATCTATTCCTTTCTCATCAAGATACAGGCTAACATCTTTATTAATACACCTTTTGAAGTCCTCCAGCAAAATCATCTGCTTAAATTTATCAAAATCAGAATTTACATTCTTAGAATTTAACCACTGCTCTAACAGATCTTCTTTGATTTTTGCAGACTCAACATTGTATTGCTTATCTTGCTTATAAGCTGTTCTAAATTTTACTCTATAGGCTTCAGGAACAAGCTCATAGGCCTTAAGAATCAAGCTCTTAACTACATCATAATTATCAGATTGATCTTGAGGCAAAGATGCATAAGTTACTTGAGCTTTACCGGTGAGAACAGTTTGAAGGAGTACTGGCCAATACTTTTTGGGCCAATTAAAACCTGTAGCTACCCTCTCAAACAACTGAAAATACTTTGTTAAATCAGATTCATTAAAAGGAGGGACAAGTTTAACATTTTTAGCCACATCAAAATCATCAGAGCTAGATGATCCAGTTCCACCTTGTTTCATGCGATACTCATGGTCTGCCTGAATCCTAGCAAGTTCAATTTGTGCCTGAGCCTTTGCCTGTGCCTCCTGAATACGAGCCTGAGACTCAGCCTCCTTAGCACGTGCCTGAAACTCAGCCTCCTTAGCACGAGCCTCCTGCAGGGCTAGCTGAAACTTAGCTATTTCAATCTGCATTTGCTCATCTGGAGAAGTTACATTAAACAAGCTTTTATTAATCATGCCAACAATTTAATCTTTAGAATGATGAGAGCGAACAGCAATTTCCAATTGTTGAGCAACAAACTTAAGTTCATTCCTTGTTCTGTTTTCTACATCACACACTGTTTGCACATTTGACAAAAAAATCTTTGGCTTCATCAAGAGTAGTAATAGTAGACATCATGAATAAATCACAGTCACAAAATATCAAGCAATATCCTGATGATAATATCCTGAATATCCTGATAAGAGGTCGCCAAATTAATGTTACGGAACAGAGAGAGATAATGAACACTTCAAGTGAGAATACTAAAATCACTACTGTCCCGCAAAGTTCCAGGTTCAAAACAAAAGACTTAGGTAAAATTACAAGTTAAAGTTTAATGCTCAAACTAACAACTAAACATTCAAGACTCATAAGGATAATGTAATGGCAAAAAAGGTTACATATATGATTAATTCCAATAGCCTCTATTAACACGAATTTAGCAAGAGCAAATTTATCTAAGTCAGCCCTGATAAAATAAGAAAACCAGATAATGCAGAGTTAAAGCAAGATATAATATTATTACAGATACAAAATATTACTAATACTGGCTAACAGTATGGAACCAATATGAATCATAAAAAACTTTACCAGGCTTACGAATTAACGCCTTAGGCTATACAGTACAAGAAAAATGGTAATAACACTTATACTCAAATTATACAGCAGCTAGATGGCTGGAGACTTCCTGAGCACTCACAAAAATAATAATATACTGTACAGGGGAGGACAGAGATGTGAACAGAATGAGGAGTAGATCTAAGTGGCAAAGAATGCAGAGACTGAGCTCATTATATAGGAGGCCGGCAGAGCTTGATTCATCTTGTAAGAAGGATGCGCAAATGAAGGCATAGGGGACGAAGAGTTGACAATCCTGCTCTGAACAACAGAAAGAACGACTTACTCTACTATAAGGGGGAGAAGAGGGGAGTGAGGTAGAACACGCAAGCCTGGTCACTATGGAAGCCACGTGGCAAATCGTGAACAAACATGCAGCATACTGTACATTAGGATCATACAAAGAATGATGCAATCATGAACGAAACTGAATCATAAGTTAGAATTATACAAGGGATGATGAAATCATAGGCTATGTAACAAAGTAACAATATATATATATATATATATATATATATATATATATATATATATATATATATATAATATTTAACCCATTGCAGCCCGGTGTCCGGAATATTGGACAGAACTGGGATTTTTTAAGTCTTTATAAAGTAGGGAACCCCGGGTAGGGACCTATGAGCTTCGCGACTATGAGCCGATAGGCAGAGGGCGGTACGCTTAGTACCCACTCAGCGCCATGCCTCGCCCAGCACCCCCGGGATCCAATGGGATATATGTATATATATATATATATATATATAAAATATAATAAGATATATATATATATATATATATATATATAGGGGAGGTGGTGGCTCAATCGGTAGAGAGTTGACCTGCAGTCCTAATGGACCCGGGTTCAAATCCCACTGGTGCAGGGAACAGTTTAAGTATTTGAATTTCAGAAAATCAGACTTAACTGTTCTATCAGAAGACTCGCCGACATGTCGTAAAAATACCCCCGGTAATACCAATACACCATTCCTGTATGAGACAGCCCTAGCATGTATTCAGTATGGAAAGTGGGTGTTAGCGCCGAAGTGGTGACATGTAGTGGTGTGCGGTACGTAGGAGGACTACTGGGCCTTGAAAGCAGGCTGTGAAGCCTATGCCCAGAGTCGGTCACATAAATATATATATATATATATATATATATATATATATATATATATATATATGGAGCCTCTGTGGTACAGTGGTGTGTTTTCGAACATGGGAGAACGAGGGTTCGCGTCCCGGCAGGGTAATGAAATTTGGTTGCAATCTTCCGGCCACATACTGCTTTGGTGAACATAAGGAGTGCTGTGGTTGAACCAGTGTTGCGTACTATAAAG